>NW_021680968.1:27358-149404 GCF_001412515.2 Diachasma alloeum
GTCACGAGCCTGTTCGGAAGGTATCTGCTGCTTCACTCGTTTGAGTACCTCCGAGTACTGCTGCTTGTCCTTCATGCGTACGATCAGCGCATTTGGCCTTGTTACCAGTACCCTCTGTTTCTTCTTTTTCACCTCCTTCTTCTGAAGCTTTTCTGGCGGCTGCAGCTGCCTCTTCTTTTTGGTCTTGACCTGCTCCCAGTTCAAAGACTTTGCAGGTAGATCCTCCTTTTTGCTCTGGGCATGAGCGACCTTCACCTCATCTTTCTTCTTCTTCTTGGGGTCCTTGGTGTCCGTCGGTGGTGATTCTCGGGACTTCCTCTTCATCCTGGAAGCCTTGCTGTTGTCAGAGAGAGCTAAGCTCTCATCCTCAAACTCCGAGTCCATCGAGGTCGCGGTGCCTTCAGAGAGCGTCCGCGTTCGACCTAAAAGCAAAGATGCTGGTGTGACCAGCATTGGTCCGGTCTGCCCTGCCTGTCCGCCCAGTCGCCTCAGCCGTTTAGCTGAGGTGCTGATAGAGTTCACCAACTCTCGGGCTTGAGCGTTGATGCTCCTCTTCTCCTTCATATAGCTCACTAGGTCAGCAATAAGCTGTTCATGCCTGTTCCACATGTTCTCCTTCATGGTAGCTGCGTCACTTAGCTCCAATTCCTGGACCAAGTTGTCCTGCTTCACGTCTTCATTTTTTTTGTTTTTATTGAGATCCATCTTGTTCCCACGAGAACCTAGGGAAATAATGGACCACCTCAGTAGAGCCCCAGTTACTGAAGCTAGGCCACAGAATACGCCTGGGGTTGGACCCGGTGCCCCAGGGACCACCGTTTGCGACGCCAACTACCCCTGGCGCCTTGCAGAAATCAGCACGGTGAACACCTTGACATTGGGGGTCTGAACTGCTTCTTAGTTCGGGACAAGTCCCGTTAAGCTCCTCCACCAGCGACAAGGTCTTGCAGTTCCTAGGAGGAGTGTGTGTGTGTGTGTGTGTGTGTGAATGTAGGTCTGTATGTTACGGAATTTTCGTTAACGATTTCTCCTGAATGAATCGCGCGATCAAGATGATGGATGACGCAATCGAAAGGTCTTCATGTAACTTAGACCTGATTAGATTTTGGAGTGATTCGCTCCAGTGGTTCTTCCAAAAATTTCTTGGAGAAAAGTTTAAAAATGGCTAAGATAAGTATTTCTCCCGAATAAATGACGTGATTGGCATTGTCAACATCAGGATATCACTAGAGTCAATCACTCCAGTGATTTCTCCAGGATTTGCTGAAACTCTAGTGGTTTTTCCAGTGGTTTTTCCAAAATTTCCTGGAGATAAGTTTGAAAATCGCTCAGGTAAGGGCTTCTCATGAATAAATAAACAGAGTATTGAGAGTTGAAAAGGATTCTTTTAGTCAAAATGGGAGGAATAATAATATCGGGAAGTTGTTGGTGCGACCCGTCCGACGGGTCAGACCCACATGAATACATCCGCTAGCAACCCACCCGCAATGGGAGCGAGCACAGCGAGCGACCAACAGCTCAATCCACTAGTTTTTATACGGTTCCAGCCAAATAAATGTTAATCATAAATAAAAGATGCATGGTTCCATACGTTTAATTAATAATAATTTAATTTTTTTCAATTGAATGATAATCAGGCGGACAAGGGAGCGGGGGGGAGGGTCAGAATTAGAAGGATTTCTGACCCCTAGATTCTGACCCTTATATTTTGACCCTCATATTTTCACCTCTAGATTTTGGCACTTGTATTCTGGTTCTTATATTTTAACCCCTAGATTTTGACCTTTATATTTTGACCCTCATATTATGACCCCTGGACTTGGACCCGTATATTTTGACCCCTAGATTCTGACCTCTAGATTTAGATCCTCATATTCTGACTCCTACATTTTTACCGTCATATTCTGATCCCTATATTTTGACCCTCATATGATGACCCCAGCACTTTGAGCCGTAGATTTAGACCTCTAGAATTAGATCCCCATATTCTGCTCTCCAGATTTTATCCCTTAAATTTAAACCCCTATATTTTGACGCTTATATTACGTATATGACCCCTGGACTTTGACCCCTATATTCTGACTACTAGAGTTTGACCCTCATATTTTGACCTGTAGATTTTGACCCCTAAATTTTGGCACTTGTATTCTGACTCTTCTATTTTAACCCCTAGATTTTGATCCTTATATTTTGACCCCTACATTTTCACCCTTATATTTAGACCCCTAGATTGTGGTCCGTATATTCGGACCCCAAGGTTTTTACCCTCATATTCTGACCCCTAGATTTTGACGCTTATATTTTGATCCCTATATTTTGACGCTCATATTATGACCTCTTGTATTATGACCCCTTGACTTTGTCCCTCATAATCTTACCCCTAGATTTTGACCCTAGATTTTGACATTTGTATTCTGGTTCTTATATTTTAACCGCTACATGTTGACCTTGATATTTAGATCCCTATATTTTGACACTCATATTATGACCCCTGGACTTTGACCCGTACATTTTGACCCCTTGATTTTGACCTCTACATTTAGATCCCCATATGGGACATTCCATGTCAACTCAGCCACCCTGGATGTTTTTGGTTCTCAGAATCCTGAATTAGCATGCTCCCAGTCAAGTAGTACATGAGTACATACTTTCTCTAAATTTTCGCTCATTTAACATTAATTGTTTGACCACGACAAATAACAAAAGCTCAAATTTTTGAAAAATCATATCTTGCGAACAAATTGGCCGATTTTAATAAATAAAAAAAGATTTTTTCGTTTTTTATATACTTTGAGACTAAAAATACAACAGTACCACGAAGATGAATACTAAGCCATTTTTTAAGTTTTTCGTTATTTTAATCCCTTTGTTTCGCAGGGGCCATTCGAAAATCGAATAATTTTTTTTTCTTCGATGGATGATGATATTACTCAACTTTTTCGAGATATTTCAAAATGGGATAGCCATATGGAAATGAGAAAAAGAAAAAAATTCCATGGAAAATTCGATTTTCCGATCATACATGGGACATTCCATGTCAATTCAGCTACCCTGGATTTTTTTGTATTTCGGAATAGAACATTGGCATGATTAAAGTCAAGTACGATATGAGTCTAACATTATTTGAAACTTTTACCCCCATAACTTCACTCTTGTACCTGGCAGACATGCCCAATATCTTTCGCAATAACGTTAATTGCTCGAATTCACATGATTTTTCACTTATCATGATGATTATTTTCCCACGTACGGATTTTGGACAGTTAGGGCCAATCAGAATGCAGCATTTGATGACAAATGACAGGCTGGAGGAAGTTTTATTTCGGATATTTCGCACTAACATATATATTTTTTCGGTTATTTTGTACTCACATATATATTTTTCCGGATATATCGTACCAACTCTTCAATTGTTCTCGGATGACATTTTGAGGTTGCGTAAGCGCCACTCCTGACCAAAATCCATACGTGAAAAATAATCCGACAAATACCCCTCGTGCTTCAAAATTATCTGGTATTTCTCTCAAATTTCCCTGTAAACAAACGATCGTATCAAGTTTTGCTGGAAACTTGACAATTTGTTTGCTTACAATGAAGTTATCGGGAAATATAATTGGCCCATCGGGGTAATATAATTGACCCATTCGACATCACGTGGTACAAGCTACAGGGTTTTCAACTGATATTTTTTAAATAATTTTCTCTGGTAGTTGCTATATAAAAAACAAAACACCATGCAGTCGAATTAACTGCTCGTCAAACTGACAGATTAAATTCAATTGTGGTAATCCGAGGATTTTTATTCGAAATGAGTAGAGTCGGATTTCATTCCCTGAAAACCATTGATGGNGTAGATTCGGAGTTCATTCCCTGAAAACCATTGATGAAAAAGTAAAGGGGAATATTCCTGTCAATACGGAGAAAACGAAGAAGACAATTTGGAATCAATTTACCAGTTTTTGTGATGAGAGAAACTACACATTGAGTGCTGACACACACATTGAATGCTGTTGTGTTAATTATACAATTTCCGTTTCTCAATTGTGAGTTTCGTCTCATGGTCCAATTATATTGCCCGACATTTGGATTGGAAAAATAATCCCCCGAATACCACACGAGCTTCAAAATTATCGGGTATTTTCCGATAGGTTCATTGCAAACAAACGAAGGAGTCCAGTTTTAAGGTTAAAAAATCACGAGTGCGAAGCACGAGTGATTTATCCTGAAAAACTTGACGAGTTCGTTTGTATGCAGGGAACCTTGAGGAAAATGCCCGATTAATTTTGAAGCTCTTGTGGTATTACAAGTGAATAAAAATTGAAAGCCAACGATAGCTCGATCGGTAGGGCGAGCGATTTCGAATCCCATGATTCGGGTTCGAAACCCAATGGGTGCCGATCGGGTTCCGAACTCCGAGAAATCAAACGTTGTCCGCATTTCTTTGGAAAATATACTTGGGATTTCTGTACACAAACATTGGACAATGGATACAAAAAATTGGAGCGCAATGAAATCAAAGGTTCCCAGTAGGGGTGAGGATAAACAACCGATTTCTTGGAATTCAGTTTCCATACGAGCCATAGAGTTACCTCAATAATAACCGTTTGATTAGTCCTCATCACACACTTGAGTGTTGAACATCTCACACGGTTTATTACAGTATCGTTAACAGAAATTCTCCGACGGTTATTCTCCTGTATTTATTCTCCATCAACTTTAATCAAGGTAAATGATGGTATAAAATATTTCAGTAGTGAAGTTGTAAACTCAATCGATCGTTATTATTAATTTTTTCCCTTTTTTTGAATGATCAGAACTGTTCTTCATTCCTATTCCACAAGATGCCGCATACCGAAAGATGTGCAAATCCAATGCGAGTTCTTGGGGAGAAAGGTCACAATGGAAAAGACCTGCGTTCAATCTCAGAAAGACTACGACAGACATTTCCATTCTTGCCAGAAGATGCAAAACTATGTAGCTCCTGTAGGAAAAGAGCTTTGACTTACATTCCTGGATCAGTAGCCGATCGTCCGTCCAGTGCCACACCATTTCTAGTAGACATTTCTACGAGCAATATCGCAGGGAGTGTTTTGAGATCAGGTAATTCCTTCCATTTAATTGATCCTGATGGGGATGTGATTATCAATGAAGCTTCAGAGGAGTACGATGCTCCAACAGCAAATGATGATTCAGAGACAGAGCACCACAGGTACATTCCAGCAAATTTTCGTTCCCCACAAGAATTGGAATTGGAAGAAATGTTGGATGGACTCAACCAAAAATTCAATACGATGTCAAAATATTCTGAACGTATTCACTTTTTGACTGAAATTGAAATTCTAGTGCAGGCCGATTTTTCGGAGAATTATTCTTTCGTAGCTCAAGACGCTGCTCAATCGTTCCATTACAACAATGGTCGATGCACTGTCCATCCTGTGGTGTATTATTATCGCCATGGCAATAATATTCGACATAGAAGTCTAGTCCTCTTATCTGACAGTCTCGTGCAAGATACTACTGCAGTTCATTTAATGCAACAGATTCTGATACGACACGTAAAACAAGTCTGTGCTGTCGTAAACAAATTGATCTATGTTACACATGGTGCTGGACAGCACTATAAGAATCGATATAACATGGCTAATCTTTTGTTGCATAAAAATGATTTTAGAGTTGAAGCAGAGGCGCACTATCATGCGACCGCGCATGGAAAGGCGGCATGCGATGGCGTAGGCGCAGTCGTGAAGAGGGAAGCAAGACGAAGAAGTCTGCAAATTACTAATGGTGAACCTATTCTCACTACAGATGGTCTGTTCCAGTGGGCAAAGAATAATTTCAAGGATCTCGGTGTGTTTTTCTACACTAAACAGGAACACGAGGATATGAAAGAACGGTTGAAAACAAGATTCGACAGTGCAAAAGCGATTCCAGCGATACAAAAAAATCACGGCTTCATTCCTGTGGGAGAAAAGGAATTATTGATTAAGAGATATTCTTCTGCGACTACGGGAGAAGTTTTTCCAAAGGTGAAGAAACGAAATGGACGACGTACATTAAAATAGCCATTGTGATTCAGAAAAGTTCGATTTCAAATTGCTTTTTCTCTATAATTTAATGTTTATTTTTCAAATTACAAACTTAAAACAGAGATATACTCCATGTTGATCTAAAAACTCATCAAATATTTGGTACTTTGCGAATTCTCATTGTCGTTTACGTAAGTAGAGTTGTTAATAATAAATAAAGTCAACTTTTTTCTATAAAAAACGTTTTTTATCCATCACTACTTATGCATCTCATCTTCAAATTATGCCGAAAAATTGCACGCTCATCCTTTCATGAGCCACTCATCATTTTTCAGGAACAAAATTCGGAAAATCTAATTTCTCATGAGAAGAAAAATTTTCTCTCATCTCCATATGGCTATCCCATTTTGAAATACCCCGAAAAAGTTGAGTAATATCATTATCCATGTAAGAAAAAAAAAATTATTCGATTTTCGAATGGCCCCTGCATAACAGAAGGATGTAAATAATAAAAAAATTAAAAAATATCTCATTATTCTTCCTCGTGGTACTATCGTATTTTTATTCCAAAAGTATATGAAAAAACGAAAAAAATCTTTCTTTATTCATCAAAATCTGCCAATTTGTTCGCAAGATATGAGTTTTCAAAAATTTGAGCTTTTGTTATGTGTCCTGGCCAAACAATTAATGTTAAAGGAGCGAAAATTTGGAGAAACTATGTAATCATGTTGTACTTGACTGGGAGCATTCAAGATTCTGAGAACCAAAAAATTCCAGGGGGCTGAGTTGACATGGAATGTCCCATATTCTGACCCCTACATTTTGATCCTCATATTTTGACCCGTTTTTTTTACACTCATATTATGACCCCTGGACTTTGACCCTCATTTTCTGACCCCTAGACTTTGAGCCTTAGATTTTCATCCCTACATTTTGACCCGTATATTCTGACCCCTAGATTTTCACCCCTACATTTTGACCCGTATATTCTAACCCCTAGATTTTGACCCTCATATTTTGACAACTAGGTTTTGACCAGTATATAGTGCCCCCTAGATTTTGAACTTTATATCATGACCCCTATATTTTGACCTCTAGATTTAGACCCCGGAATTATGTCCTCAATATGAAAATAAAAAAACAAAGACACATGTTTTTGTAAAAAAACTGCGCCAAGAAAAAGTTTTGTTTGGTTCTTACTGGGAAGTAGAAATTTTTGAAAAATACAAAGAAATGAAAAAGAAAGCCAAGTCAGCAATGTCGAATAAACGAAAATAATGCACAATCAGATTTCTATAAGAGAAATAGTTTCAAATCGAATGAGGATTTTAAAAAAATTCTTGATGAAATAAAAAATTAGTAGGAGGACCAACGTCCTTGGCGCGGATCAGCAGATGGAGAATTAGATTGATACTAGACAATGAGTTGAAAAACTCCGCGCCAAGAACGTTGGTCCTCCTTCTACTAATTTTTTATTTCATCAAGAATTTTTTTAAAATCCTCATTCGATTTGAAACTATTTCTCTTATAGAAATCTGATTGTGCATTATTTTCGTTTATTCGACATTGCTGACTTGGCTTTCTTTTTCATTTCTTTGTATTTTTCAAAAATTTCTACTTCCCAGTAAGAACCAAACAAAACTTTTTCTTGGCGCAGTTTTTTTTACAAAAACATGTGTTTTTGTTTTTTTAGGGAGATTTAATTATTTTTTTCAAAATAAACAAGGAATCGTTTTTATATCCTGTAAATTTTTTCATTTTCAATTCAATTCGGCTCATTTATTTTTCACACGATAAATCATCTTTCCAATTAACAATCGAAGTAAAACAAATAGTTCTATTCCACAGTCGTTATTTGCACCGACTTTTAATTATTTATTCAAGATTTTCCGACTGAATTTGCTTCTTCGAGAATTCATTTGTGCACGAAACTCGAATGAAAAATATCTGTGGAATTCATCATTCGTGCACCATATTCAATTTGTAAATTCCCGGGCTTCCCTCCTTGGTGCGTGTGGTTGTATTGCACTGCTACCAACTCCGTAACAAAAAAATGATAGGAGTTGATGTGAAATGCGAGAATGTGCATATGAACCCGTTGCTATGCGCGTATTTTTTTAAATATTGCTTCGAACAAAAAAATAGTTACATCAATGAGAAGCTTGTGGCCAATTTATATAATGTAACTAAGAGTATTTTTCATGTAGCTCGTCACGTTTGTATTTTATTTAATGGATATGATTCGGAGGTAGTGGAGGGGGTAGTTGCTTCGTGTATAGATACACGGCAGCGATCGGCCTGATGTTTTGTACAATCGGAGTCAAAACTTTTCTTGGCCGATACGCTGCCGCGTATCTCGATCAATTTTTCCTCCCCTAATTGACGTGGAGAAAAGGGACGAACACCAATCGATTGAGAATTCAATTCTCAATGGATTGACACCGGTTACATTTCTAAACCTCGATTAGAAGAGGACAAATACATCTTGGAAGCATGGAGTGACTGTGGACAAGTTCTCCCCATTGAAAAATTCATTTCACTCCCGCCCCCACCCCCCTAATTGAGATGAAGGAATGAAACCGATGCCGCTCGATCAAGAATTGAATTCTCAATAAGTGACGTGGGTTTCATTCCTTAATCTCAATAAAGAGAAAAAGAAAGAATTTTCAAAAGCGCGGGCGAACCCCGAACGGTTCTCCGGCGTCGAGTGAGCCCGGAGGTGCTCCCCCGATTTGAAAATTCATTCCTCCCCCCCTAATTAGGATGAAGGAATGAAACTAACGCCAATCGATCGAGAATTGAATTCTTAATAATAGACAGCGGTTTCATTCCTTAATCTCAATAAGCAGAAAGGGAATGAATTTTCAAAAGCGCGGAGTAACTCCGGACAAGTTCTTGTCATTCAAAAATTCATTTCTCCCCTCCCTAATAGAGATAAAGGAATGAAACTAACGCCTATCGATCGAGAATTATATTTCCAATAAATGTCAACGGTTTCACTTTTTAATCTCAAGAAGGAGCGGAGGAATTAATTTTCAAAGCGCGGGGGAACCCCGAACGCTTCTCCGGCGTCGAGTGAGGCCGGAAGGGCTCCGCCGATTGGAAAATTCATTCCCCCCCCCCCTAATTGAGATGAAAGCTTGAAACCAATGCCTATTGATCGAGAATTATATTTTTAATAAGGGGGGGGGGGTGAATGATCCAATGGAGGGAGCCCCTCCGGGCTCACTCGATGCTGGAGTACCTTTCGGGGTTACTCCGCGCGTTTGAAAATTAATTCCTTTTCTCCTTATTGAGATTGAGGAATGAAACCGCTATCTGTTATTGAGAATTCAATTCTCGATCGATCGGCGTTGGTTTCATTCCTTCATACCAATAAGGGGGGGAGAAATGAATTTTCCAATGGGGGGAGCCCCTCCGTGCTCATTCGACGCCGGAGAACCGTTCGGGGTTCGCCCGCGCTTTGAAAATTCATTTCTCCGTTCCGTACCCGAGTGGAAATTCCGGTCAGGTCTTGATCAAGTTTGGATCAGGTTAGACCTGACCACTGATCAGGTATTGATCAAGTTGACGTATCCGGTATTGATCAGACATCTAAAGCCCCGGATTTGATCAGGACGAATGGATCTGAACTTGATCAAGTCATCTGTATGAAAACCGGATGACCGGTCTGTCAGTATCAATAACAATTATCAATGATAATTAATCCAAAACAAAAGATAATTCAGTTCCTTCACCGTAGGCCGCCTTTCTCAATGAATCTCTACTATTATTACCTCTGCAAAAGCTTACTGTTTTTTTCCGATGCTGGGGATCGAACCGGGGACCCTATGATTGCTAATCCTATACCCTAACCACTACGCTATCGCGCGATTACTATTGGGTAAACTTTACATTCCCTATATGATTTGTATCGGGGTATTCGTTGACGATTATTCCTGATCTCGCGGATGTGCGTGTGTATTCTCAGAGATAAAATATGTTCAATTAAATTTTTATTTATTTCATTAATGAATCATAATAATGATAATAACAATAACATTAATGAAAAAATAGACGTTTGGGGATTTTTTTTCTCAAGTTCATTTGCGTGTAAGCTTGATACTCCTCTAATAGGTATTTACGGCATCATTATCTCTCCCTTTTGTACATTTGAGACGGGCTGGCTGTTAATTAAATTGATTAATTAAATTGAATTCATTAAATTGAATTTATTTAATTTATTTTAATTATAATATGATGATCCTTTTTAAAGATTGAAAATAATTATTGATAATGGTTGATAAAACTTGATTTGAATAGTATAATAATAGTTAATTAAATTATCCGGAAAACTTATTAAAATTAATGTCAGGTGGACCGGATCTGAAACTGATCATTTTCTCTTAGATTGACCCCGTCCAAATGCCGATCAAAGACATCAAATCCGAATTTGATCAAATTGTGGTCAGGCAGCCGACCTCAGGGTGAGATCGTGCCTACCTGATCAGAACTTGATCTGAATCATCCCGCAGTTTTTCGGATCCGATCTACTGGATCAAAACTTGGTCAGGTTCGCATCAGGAATCATCGGATCAGTCGAACCTTACAAAAACCTGATCAAGTTCTGATTATTGTGACATCCGTCGAAAAATGCTTTATAATCCATTTTTCCTAAATAATTTTCTCTATGGAATAACCATTATTTCATAATTTTTATGAACGCATATCTGTAAAGAGAGTCAAATGCGAAGATCCCAAAGGTTCCTTGTAGGAATAGAGAAGGTGGAATAATAGATTGGAAAGGGTAACCCAATCAAATGTAGAGACGACACCCATAAAAATTATCCATGTAGAATTAAATCACGAATGAATGAATTAATATTTTCTTGTTTTAAAATTGTGGAAACTATCAAATATTACAATTTAACAAATTAGAAAGGCATGAGATGTCTGTGAATCTCATTACCGGTTGGCGATAGAAAAATCAATAACACCTCTGAAAATATATGAGAATGTGAATGGGGTGAAACCTACGTTTTGGGGCTAACCCGGAACCTCACCGTTTAAGAGGTTTCGCGGGTGACTAAGCTGGACAGTGACCATATAGCGGAAGTGTGATGCTATGACTCAATTAGGGGAAAAACGCCTAAAAATAACCACAAGTTATGATACGTCAATTAGGGGAAGCAGATGGTTGACTATTCCCTTCACAAAATTTGGAAAAACTACGCAAGTCCAAACGGAAAATGAGGAGGCCTAATGTCACCTAATCACCAATCAACGAGCTCCATGAAGGGATAGGAGAAACGTCACCACCAATCCCTGAATAATATTCAAAGAAATCCAATAATTAGGCGGATACCTGCAGAAGACAATGGTGAAAACAGGGGGAAGCTTCTAGAACCTTCCACCCCTGATGACACACTTTCGATTCAATATAAAAAGGGAGCCGCGACGCGGAAAAAGTCAGTTCCACTACACGTTCCAGTTCTTCATCAACCCTTCAGTTGGCTACTTTCATCGATTCTACAAGTGCGATAGTCACAAGTTTAGAATTAGCAGAGACGCCCGTTCTCTGAGTTAGATAAATTCATTCAGTCCTAAAGTGGGGACCCAAGTAATTTTGAAGTAACAATCAAATGTAGAGTTTTTCGTAACTTTACTTATTTAAAATATTCTACGACTTTTTGTCAATGAATAGAATCTTTCATGATTCTTTGATAATTTATATTGCCAACTGAAAATATCGGAACTCAATTAACATCTTGGAACTCAAATAATTATTATTCATTCATTCAAAGTAATTAAAACGAAATTATTGTAAACGAATAACTTTAGAATTAGGAAACGACAAACCTGTAAAAGCACAACGAGAAGAAGGTCACGTAAGTTGTACGACCATCATTATAATTGTAAACTCACCAAAAATTTCAGAATATAATTGTTCAGATTTAAAATTCTTTTATTTAAAACTAACGCCTTGTGTTTCCAGCCAAGACACTTTCCCATTGATAATACTGGAGAATAATTAACTTCAATTCAAGGGGACCTTATTATTCAACTCTCTAGTGATTTGTTTTCTAACATTTGCCAATTAAAATTTATTTCAAAAGTTTTCATACTTTTCATGTCATTTTCACATGACAACCAATGTTATAGTCGAGATTTCATCATTCCCGATATAACATTGTGCTTTCGATGGGCCTGAAGCAATTTCCACTCGGGTATTGAGATTAAGGAATGAAACCGGTGTGATTTATTGAAAATATAATTCTCGATCGATAGGCGTTGGTTTCATGCCATCATCTCAATTAGGGGGGGGGGGAAGAAATTAATTTTCCAATCGGGGAGCTCCTACGGACTCACTCGACGCCGGAGAATCGTTCGGGGTTACTCGGCGCTTTGAAAATTCATTCTTCCGCTCTTAATTGAGATTAAGGAATGAAACCGGTGTCATTTTTTGAAAATATAATTATCGATCGATAGGCGTTAGTTTCATGCCTTCATCTCAATTAGGGGGGGAGAAATGAATTTTTGAATGAGAAGTACTTGTCCGGAGTTACTCCGCGCTTTGAAAATTCATTACTCCGCTCCTAATTAGGATTAAGGAATGAAACCGGTGTCATTTATGGAAAATATAATTCTCGATCGATAGGGGTTGGTTTCATGCCTTCATCGGAATTAGGGGGGGGGTGGAGAAATGAATTTTCCAATCGGGGAGCCCCTCCGGACTCAGTCGACGTCGGAGAACCGTTCGGGGTTACTCGGCGCTTTGAAAATTCATTCTTCCGCTCCTAATTGAAATTAAGGAATGAAACGGGTGTCATTTTTTGAAAATATAATTATCGATCGATAGGCGTTGGTTTCATGCCTTCATCTCAATTAGGGGAGAAGAAATGAATTTTCCAATGGGGGAGCCCCTCCGGGCTCACTCGACGCCGGAGAACCGTTCGAGGTTCCCCCGTGCTTGAAAAATTCATTCCTCCGCTCCTTATTGCGATTAAGGAATTAAACCGTTGTCAATCATTAAAAATATAATTCTCGATTGATAGAATTTGGTTTCATTCCTTCATTTCCATTAGGGAGGGGAGAAATGAATTTTTGAATGAGAAGTACTTGTCCAGGGTTGCTGCGCGCTTTGAAAAGTCACCTCTCCGCTCGTAACTAGGATTAGGGAATGAAACTAGTGTTATTTATAGAAAATATAATTCTCGATCGATAGGCGTTGGTTTTATGCCTTCATCTCAATTCGGGGGGGAGAAATGAATTTTCCAATCGGGGGAATCCCTCCGGGCTCAATCGACGCCGGATAATCGTTCGGGGTCACTCCGTGCTTTTGAAAATTCATCCCTTTTCTCCTTATTGAGATTAAGGAATGAAACTGGTGTCATTTATTGAGAATTTAATTGTTGATCGAGCGGCATCGGTTTCATTCCTTCATCTCAATTAGGGAAGGAGAAATGAATTATTTAATGGGGACAACTTGTCCGCAGTCACTCCGTGATTTCAAAATGTATTTGTGTTCTTCTAATTGAGGTATAGAAACGGAGCCGGTGCCAATTCACTAAGAATTCAATTCTCAATCACTTGGCGCTCGTCCCTTCTCTCCATTTCAGTTAGTGGAGGAAAAATTGATTTTCATATTGAGGGCATAATTCTGTGGTCATTCGGCGTTTAAAACCGTAAGGTTTCCCTCAACGTCGTTGGGATACTCATCACGGCTTGCCCGATTCTCGCCGCATACGTGCTTTCCCCTACTCTTTCCCCCATTCCGACGCTCTCATACCCTCCCTGGAGTACGTGCCTGTGTTTTACTGACAGGTACGTACTCGACGTCTTGTACGCTCCCTGCCTTACTCACAGGTATGTACTCTGGAGTAGTTCATGCGCTACCGCGTACGAAATTTTGCATTGGAAACTTCTACATAAGCACTAGCAATCTCCTCTATAATCTCTGAGAATAGCTGCAACCTAAGCCAGTAAAGTAGAGAGCTCCTCAAATGTCAGCAAAATATCTCCAATCGTCCGTGAGAGATGATACTTCACCGACTTCAAAGCCGCCTTTCACTTTCCTCCAAAATGAGGTGCACCTGTAGGGTTGAAGGACCACTGCGTTCCATTGTTGGGAAGTACCTGGGCGAAATGACGAGAGCCTCTTTTCCCTGTAGAGAAGAGTTTCTTAAACTCCTTATCAACGTCTTGAAACTTCGTCCCGCAGTCACTGTATAAACGCCTATAGATCCCACGGTGACTGACGAATCTCTGGCATGCTGAGATAAAACCCTCCGTTGAGTAGTCCGATACGACCTCGAGATGAATCGCCGACGTTGAGAGTCACGAAAACCCTTATGAGACTTCTAGCCACGACCCTTCCAAGCTTCAGTTGACCATGGACCAGCGTAATTAACGCCAGCATCGAGAAACGCTCTTGAAGGGGTAACACGTACTGCAGGAAGCTGCCCCATGAGATGCTGCGCTCCTAATCTGCGCTGACAAGCACAAGGAACGCACTTAAGGATGAATGAGCGAACTGGCTCTTCCACCGATAATCCAACAGGAATGTCTGAGATGCGTCGATGTGAGCTGCGTTCCGCCGTGAAAAGTCCTCTCGTGGGCATCCTTAATGATGAGATATCCTAGATGACAGTCTTTCGGGAGAATCGCCTGATGCTTCCTCTCAATTCCATTTGAGCACGCTAGAGATTCCCTCCAACTCTGAGAACTCCATCCCTATCGATGAAAACAGTGAGCTTCGACATAGAATGCGACCTACTCAACTGCTCGTCACGTAAGATGACCTTGAGCTCTGCTGAGCAATGCAATGCTTGAGTTTTCGTGATCCAGATGAGACGTACTGCTGAAACATCATCAGGACTAATTGGAGCTAACATCGATGGACTTGAGATTCTGTTCCTCCTGATCCACTCAAAGAAACTCTGTCAAACAGCTGTATGCATCAGCAGCTTCGAGAGAGAGGAAAAGCTTTTGAGAAACTCAGAACTTACATGATTAGATTGTACTAGGAGAAACACTCCTGGCTTCTCCTCAAGATTGATGGGAGTGTGCGGAGCGACTTCAGGCCATGAAGATGGATCCTCCACCAGCCATGCAGGTCCTGTCCATAATTCATGCGACCTTAACTGTAATACTGAGAGACCTCCAGATGCGCAATCGGCTGGATTCTGCTTTCCAGGTACGAAGCGCCACTGAACTTCAGGAACTGTTCCCTGAACACTGAGAACTCTGTTCTTCACGAACTCCTTCCCCCTTGAAGGAGGCAAACACACCCAAGTGAGAGTCACCGCTGAGTCTGTTCAGAGAAATACACGTACATCGATGAGATTTAACTGAGTTTGCACATACCTTGTGAGTTTAGCCAAGAGAAGCGCAGCTGAGAGCTCCACATTTGGAGTGGCCCTATGCCACTTGTTGATCTCCCGTAGCTTCTGGATGTACTCTGTCGACCACTGCTCCCAGTATTTTTCTACCATTCGGCGAGCCAGCTAACATCTGGAAAGCTTCGATATTGATAACTGACTTGCAGAAGTGGTAAAACAGACGAACACCACCATAAATCCTTTGTAGGTCTTTGCTTCGCGACCTCTCCAGATCAGCAACGGGAAAGGCCCTGCATAATCAACACCGCAGTGAAGAAAAGCTCTAACTGGAGTGATCCTTCTTAGCGGCAACTGTCCCATCCGTTGCTTAGCCACCGCTCCACGAAACCTAGCATAAATCACGCATCGAAAAATGAGATCCTTTACCAGTCTCCTGCCTCCGATGATCCAGTACTTCCTCCGCTGAGTAGCTAGCATAAGCTGGACCACATCATGAAAGGTAATGAAACTGAAGCAGCACTAGCTACGTAAATCTTGAACTCGCTGGCAGCACCACTGGATGCTTGAAGTCCTCATCCAAGACCGATTTATGCAGCCTCCCAGTGAGACAAACCAACCCTTCTCTGTCGAGAAACGGCACTAGGCTGAATAAAGGACACCTACGACCCACTTCCTTTGAGTCACTCAGCCTTTTTAGATCCTCAGCAAAAAAATCCGTCTGAGTCTCGTTGATCCAAACATTTCGGGCTTCCTCAATCTCACCGGGCTGCAAGACGAACCCACTGAACCTCCCAGCCTACTTATTCTGTTTCAAGAGAAACACGCGACGGCACCAAGCAGTCACGGCAAACAGCTTCCTCAGAGACCCGTACCGATGATTCACATCCCAGGACCGATACTTTTGGTCCGCTACAACAGCAAGAAGAGGTGCTCCCCGTAGCTCAAGACCCTTAACCTCATTCACTGCAAACCTCTGCTAAAGCCAAGAAAATTCCTCCCCCATCAACCAGCTGGGACCAGTTCACCACAATCGACTCTCAGCCAATTTTTTGCTGGATACTCCCCTCGAAACTAGATCCGCAGGATTCTCCTCCCTCGGAACATGTTTCCAGCATGCTTGAGGCATCAATCTATGGATCTCCTCCACTCTGATCTTCACGAACTGCTTGTACTTTGTCCCATCAGATTTGATCCACGTGAGAGCCCCAGAGGAATCAGTCCACAGGTTCCCACGAACGCCCTCGAACTCAAGCGCCTTAACCACCCTCACTACATGTCGTGACAATAAAGATGCCGCCATTATCTCAAGCCTCGGTATAGTAATCTTGACTGCGCCCTTCTGCCCCTCGATCCGAGCCAGCTTCGACTTTGAAGACACCAGGGTGACACTAACATCGCCATGTAGCTTCACAACGCTGAGGTACACCGCCGCGCCATATGCGACTCCTGAGGGATATGCAAACCCATGCAACTCGAACTGGACAGCATCACCACTCTTAAAGGACCTCGGCACTTGAACCTCCTTCAAACCCTGGATATTTTAAGCGAATAGCCTCCAGCGGCTCATGAACTCCTCCGCCAGCTGCTCGTCCCAACGAACTTTCGATCTCCACAGCTCTTGCACCAGAAGCTTGCCTCTTAGGACGAACGACGATATCCATCCCAAAGGATAATAAAGCTGCGCTACCTGCGACAACACAATTCGCTTACTTAGTAAGTCATCGTCTGACTACTCCTTAGGAGAAAAGAAGAACACATCTCGAGCGGAATCCCAATTAAGACCGAGAGTTCGATGAATGTCCTGATCATCAATCAGCAGAACTGACGAATCGTTGACTGTGAGAGCAATGCCTTGAAGAAGATCAGATTTATTGGTTGTCCACTTCCGCAACAGAATTCCCCCTGATGCAAAAACACCGTTGACCTGAGTAATCTGCTTCCTACATTCCTCCTCCGTAGAAGCACCTCCGTACACATCATCCATGTAACTTGTCTTCAAAATAACCTCTTTGGCCTCAGGATGCGCGACTCCCTCATCCTTAGCCAACTGCCTCCACGTTCTGATCGCGAGGTAAAGAGCAGGGAGTCTATTCTCGAAACGAAATCGTATGCGCGGAGAAACGACAGGGCGTCGCATACGTTCGGAACCGTTCGGTCGAAACTTGTTCGCACACGACTTGGGCTCGCATGCGACTTTTTCGCTCGCTTGCCACCCGGCGTACTCGATCGCATGCTACTTGTTTACATTCATACCGATAAACTTTTCAACGTTACATACTGGAGTAATAATGCGATTAGTATAGTGTTTCACTCGTGATTTCTGTTCTGGATTATAATTCAAAGAAAATATTAAAAATGGATTTTGCTTCTTATTTATTCGACCTTGTTGATAACATGGTCCATGAGGCTGAACGCCAAGGAGGTTATAAACGTATTTTCCACGAGCGTTATGATCCCTTTGAACTACCGAATGATCAGTTCATTGAGATCTTTCAATTATCCAAACCATTAGTTGATGATTCAATCACGATTGTTACTGATCGCACCCCTCCTGTATCAAGACAATCAGCATTGGACCCAACTATGAAGGTAACATTGAGATGTGATTCCATATGTAGGCCAATGGTAATATTACTGTGTAACACATTGGAATGAGTATTTCGCAATATAATATTTTAAGGTGTTGACTGCTTTAAGATTTTTTGGGAGTGGCGGTTATTAAAATGACATAGGTTATAACATTTACATGGCTATCAGTCAACCATCAGTGAGTCGATGCATCCATGGAGTGATTGATATTTTAACTCAACCTGATATCTTCAATGAATGGGTACACTTCCCACGCAATCTAGGAGAATTAGAAGATGTACGTTGGAGGTGAGTGATATTCGATTTTTTTGGAAAACACTATTGAAAGCTAGAAAGTCAGAATGGTCGAGTTGGCACTTGAAAAATCCTCAACTATATCTCGACCTAATTTATTTTCTGCAAGACATGAGCCATTGAGGTGAGAATGAAGAATTTATCGGTAGATCTCTGATATAGTTCGTACTCTACACAAAAAAAAATCCATTGAAATCGGGCATTTCTCTAGAATTTGTGGGTATTCTTCAGCATTAGACCTTCATGTGAAATTCGTCTACTCATTGTAATGCCTGAAAGTTAATTTTAAAGTCACCATGCTCATAATTAGAAGATTTCACTTCTATACGACAGGTTTAATCAGGAATTTGGATTCCCTGGAGTCATTGGCTGTTTGGATTGTACACACGTGGCTATTTCTGCACCAAAACATGACGTCGAGTATTTGTATGTGAATCGCAAGGGCTATCACTCGTTGAATGTGCAATTAGTATGTATCAAATTCAATACAAGTTCAGAAAAATATTTTATTTCCACTAAAAATATCATTCTTCTCCTGTAGATTTGTGATGCAGACTATCGTATTATAAATGCTAACGCAAGGTATCCTGGTCGAAGTCACGACAGTTTTATTTGGACAAATTGTGAGGTCCTTCCACTGATGCGTCAACTTAATACAGCTGGGCACGACGATTTCTTTCTGCTGGGTATTCCTTAATTTATTTTTCAGTGATATTCGATATTTCAGTAAGGAGTGTTAAAAATCGTAATATAAATTTTTCAAATGTTAAAATAAACGATTTTATAATCAGATAATGTATGAAGACTTTTTATAACTGAAAAAAATACGCTGATGTACTCATTAGGGAGATAATTGGATATCAACCTAGAAGTGCGGAATTGAATTGTTGCGATTGACCACTTCACACTGATTGTGTATTTAACAGTAAACCATTAATTGCAATGATCTTGACAGGAGATTCTGGGTATGTTCTACGCCCTTGGCTTATGACGCTCATTCTCAATGCAGCTCCTGGATCCCCAGAAGATCGCTATAATCGTCGATTAACCCATACTCGCTCATTAATTGAGCGAGTAAATGCAGTTTTGGAAACGCGTTTTAGATGTTTAATGAAAGAGCGTTTCCTGCATTATAACCCCGTTGTTGTTGCAAAAATAACGAATTCATGTATTGTTCTACACAATATTTGTGTTAAAAATCGTCTCGTACCACCAATGATGCCACGAGAAGACGAACAAGATATCGATTTCGGTGTGCACTGACAGTTTCCTGACGATGAAGCTACACCTGTTGTTAGACGAGTTAATCCAGAATTGGCCAGAGGAAGAACTCGTCAACGTCAGTTAATACAATCTTTTTTTACGTAACTGTGAATAATGATGCGGGATTGAAAGAAAAAAAATAGAATATGAAATAAAATTTATTAATTCAATGCATTAATTCAGTACAGATTAAGTGTGATTGAATGGAGAGAGGGAAAGTGTCAATGCACTCTGACGAATGTTAAGAATTATTAACTATCCTCTTTCCAATATCGTACCTACTCAATTTCTTGATTCAACCTCTTCAATTCCTTTAATGTCTTGACTCAATGACTTCTATATGGTTGATTTAATCAAGTTCTATAATTATCTCTTCAAATTCCAGGATATCAACTCCTATCTCTCCCATGCAAAACAAAATTTCACTTCAACAGATTTAGTAAATTAATGAATGAGAAAACTGCCCAGAATAACCTAAGAATAGCATTCTAACAGAATAATTGCTTCAATGCTCGTATTAATAGTTTTTTATGAAGATTTAAATAGTCTATCACCAATTCTTTGGCCGTTGGTAGAGCTTTCTTCGAAGGCACTCAGATAAAGCATGTTTTTAACCCATCACTATCAATTTCCATAAACTCGAGTATGTTTAACTCAATTTTTCCTATGATTTACATAAGTACTGTACATTTTTAAACATATTAAACATATTGAACCATACTAATATTTGTGCTGAACAATAAACTTAAATCTAATTGATTTTTTCGTTATAATAATGTATAATACCAACTCTTTGGCGTTTAGAAGAACCTAAAACAACCAATGGATGAAGCAACCTCTAGTAGCTTTCCTCTGAAGCAGCAAGATAATGTAATTTTTACACTCATTAATATCAAAGTTTTACACTTTAGTCGTGATAAAAGCACAATTGAGTCGATTTCAACATATTTTTCATCTGATCTAGTAGACAAGTACTCAACACTTTCAAATATACTAAATCATAGTCTTATTTTTTACTGAACAATAAACTTAAGTCTAATTGACTTTGTATTTTTATTTCCTTAATTTAATTGTGTTATTAACCTCTCAGGGAGGAAAAGAACGAAACACAAACTTTATGCTCATCAGCTTAATCTACTATTGCTGATTTTCAGGATATTGATTGTCAACTACTCATGAATTTCCCGAATATGCATGGATAGAATATGCATTTTGTCACAGAATGTGTTGTTTACGTACAACATAAAAAAATGAACCAAGTTGACAAGACCAGAAATTCCGAGGAGTAATTTTCTGGCTATAACATTAAACTTTGTACTCAGAACCGTTATTATACTTCTTATTCAAACCTATCCATAAATTATCAACTGCCAAGATTCGTTGAAATACTCCAAACCTCAATCTACGTGGAAGACACAACCGTAGACTACAGTTGATAATGTTTCTCTAACGCATCAGCCATTCTCTCAAATGCTCGAGTTTTGCAAGCTTTGAGACATAGACCCTCTTCCATCAACTCCAATTTTCTCTTATAATATTCACCTTTCAAATAAACTTCATTCGACATGATTGAAGCCATATCATTAGTTTGCTCAATGGCATTCTGAAGTCTTGTGGATGATTTTGTACGTTTGTTTCCTCGAACTGTTGATTATTAGAAAATAAATTATCATATTGTCACGAGCGAATATTTGAGAGGAAGAGCTAACGAAAAAATTTCAATATTATCTTCACCTGGTTTATTATCTCCTTTCTTCTCCAATTTCTCTTCCTTCAATTCCACCTTCGGTTTATTATCAGAATCTCCATGATTCTCCTCATTCTCATGTCCAACTTTTATGACGATGATATTATCTCCTTTTTTTGCGTCCTCATTGGAGGAATTGAGAAATTGCTCAGCGTGTACACCATTTGAACGCGAATCATTATGTTTAAAGTCCACTTCTTGAGCAGTAAATGACATTTCCCTCAATGAATCTTCATGAAAATGATCAATGTTATTCTCGAGAACATCATTAGGATCAATTTTTACAGCATCAGTTGTCTGTTTGTCATCAAGTTTTCCCTCGAGGAGTTCATCATCAGCAGTTTTTACAGCAGTAGCCTTATTTTCATCATCGACTGTCCCCTCCAGATCATCAAGAGCATCAACTTTGTCTTCTCCATCCTCATCCCCTTCAGGGAAATCCTATAATAAGAAATTACCATTAGAATAATTACTTTTTTTCCCCAATTATAGCAAAAATTTATTATTGAAATATTCATTATCTTATAATCAAATATACGAACAGTAAACGATAAACTGGTAAAACAGGATAAGTTAATTTCTATGTAAGAGCATTTTTTGGAAAATAGCTCGCAATCTGAATGAGATCGCGAAATTGTTTTGGACAGCTTTTTAGATGAGCAGGATGAAATATTCATCTACCAAAAAGGCCTGCTAACCATTTTTTCACCTGTCTTAGATTCAGAGATATTCATCAAGAACGATGCCTGACACTAAATTAACTTATCTTCGTTTACCAGTTTGCTACTCCAATCATCTGTCTTCGATTCATCTAGAGTTATTACAAAAATCACTTCATGGTAATTACAAAAGCCACTTTAGATTCCTCAATGTTTGGCAATCCATCGATGTACACTGGGTCAAGGGTGTGAGCAAGATTTTGATCAGCAGGATCCTGCAAGATTTCTAATGGGGGACCACCTCCTGCTCCGCCCCGTGCTCTCTTCCCGGATGCGACTGCATTTTCAACTTTCGTTTTCCAATCCTGATAACACTAAAATAGAAACATTTAAATCCGCTCCTTCTGTATTTGGTAAACAGAAAATGAGTTAACCTAACTTTTTACTTTACCTTTCTCCATTTTTTCCAGTCTTTTGTTGGACCTTCGAGTACATTCAATAACTTTGTTAATTCCTCCCACAATTTCTGGGCATGAGCACAGGTAAATTCAGGGCAAAATCTTCCAGTTTGTAAATCTGGATGATTTTTTAATAAATTCCAACATCACGTTTCTTTGAACATCGGTAATAATTTTCTTGACTACATTCTCTTTGTTCTCGTTCTTCACTTTTTTAACTCTGTTAGCTTTCTTCACTTGTTCCTCTTTATTTACTCCTTTTATTTTTTCACTGTTTAACAAATAATTTCAACAATATACACGCATTCCACAATAAACAATAGTCCACAGCGCTTGATGATTCGAATGTAAACAAGCCGCATGAGATCGAGTACGCCGGGTGGCAAGCGAGCGAAAAAGTCGCATGCGAGCCCAAGTCGTGTGCGAACAAGTTTCGACCGAACGGTTTCGAACGTATGCGACGCCCTGTCGTACGCGATGGGATTTCTCCGCGCATACGATTTCGTTTCGAGAATAGGCTCCCAGAACGCGTACCATACGTCACCGTGTTCGGATGGTACTAGATAATTTCCCCTGAATAATCTCTCCGCAGAATCGTCTGAAAATTTCTATCTTCTGGATGAATCAAAATCAGCCTGAACATGTCGGCCATGTCCCCCGAATACACGAATTTGTGCCTTCTCCACCGAGTAATAACCTCGAAGATCTCAGCCTGCAGCTTCGGACCTTCATGCAGCAGATCGTTCAACGAGCACCTGGAAGAGGTCTTTGCGGAACCTTTGAACATGACCCTAAGGTTGGTTGTCAAGCTGGTCTCTCTAATCACTGGATGATGTGACAAATAATAGGTCATAGAAGGCTGCTCCCAGTGTCCACACGAGACATATGCCCCAATCTCTCATATTCCTCCTGGAAGCCCTTATACTTGGCCCGCAACCCCGCATTCTCCGCAAAACGAGCATCCAAACGGTAAAGCGTCTTCAAAACTAGCCTACGAAATACGCAACTGACTCGGCGATGACTTAAATTGCAGGCGCATCACATATCGACTACTGTCCTCCCTGGAGAACCTCGACTTGAAATGCTCCTCATACTCAAAAACCTTTGGACCCGCAGCTACCCAGGACTCCAGAAACTCCTCCTGCTGAGCCCAGAACCTCTTCACTAGATCAGTCAGCTCCGAATCAGCTGACACATGAAAAGCAGAAACCTCCTGCAGGAGAGCTTCTTCTGAAAACACCTTGCCAGAGATGATCAAAGATATCCGATGGTGATAATGTAAAAGTGTAATAAACTATAATGTAAACTGGATGTTATTTTTTGTTAATCTTGTATAACAGTTGTGCGACGAATGCATGCAGGTTATTTTCATATCACCTTCAAATTTTTGAAGTGAAACTTCTTTAGGGAGGGTACGAAAAATTTCAGCGCGACACGAAAAGTGAAAGGTTTTGAGGGGAACGGGTTAGTCAGTAAGTGGGGGGCTAGTCAAGCGTAGGGGAGCCGCGCGTGAGTGAAGAAAATCCGAGGCGACACGAAACATGTAAGGACCGGTAGTGGGGGTAAGCCAAGAGTGGGGCCGTACGCCTTGCTATGCCTGAGACCAGGGATGGGCATTTCGGTCTAGAGACAGTTTTTTACATTACGACGTGAAAAACTGGCAATTTATCTATAGAATGTAATAAATGTAAAAAATGTAAAAAACTCAAATAACTTGAAATTTTGACATTTGATATTGAAATTGAAATTTGAAATTGGTATTTTACATTTAAATTTTGAGTTTAAACGTGAAATTGAAATTCTAAATCAGGAACGCAAAATTGATATTTGAAATCTGCAATTGAAAATTGGGAAATTCTGAATTCTGCATTTTAAAATGATGAACTCTGAATTTTGAAATTTAGCACTTCTGAAATTTTGAAATTTTGAAATTATGCGATTCTGAAAGTTGAGATTGTGAAATTTGAAGTTCTGAAATTGTAAAATTTCGAAATCCTGAAATTTTGAATCTTGAACTTTGTAATTCTAAGATTGGAAATTCGAAAATTTCAAATTCGAAAATGAAAAATTTGCAATTTTTAAATACTCAAACTCGAATTTGGATTTTGAAATTGGAATGCAAAATTGAAAATTGAAAATTGAAAGGGTAATTTAAAATTGAAATTTGAAATTCCAAAATTGAAATTTTGGAATTTCAAAATCCTCAAATTTGAATTTGGCTGTTGAATGGAAATTGATAATTGAAAATTTGGATTGGAATTTTAAATTGGAACTTTTAATTTAAAATTTAAATTTGAAATTCAAATTTTCAATTGGAATTCTTAATCTGAAATTTGAAGTAGAAAATCAAAATTGAGATTAAAAATTGCACTTGAAAATCCCAAATTTAAATTTTTTATTTGCTTCAATTCCAAAATTAAAAATTTGGATTTTGAAAATCCTGAAATTTGAATTTCCATTCTGAAATTGGAATTCTGAATTGGAAATTGAAATTTGAGATTGAAATTTTGAATGAAAATTAAAAATTGAAAACTTCAATTGAAATTTCGAATTAAAACTTTTAATATAAAATTGAAATTTGGAATTCAAATTTAAAATTGAAATTAAAAATTGCAATTAAAAATCTGAACTTGAAAATTGAAAGTTTTTATCTGCTGAATGGTAAAAAATGAAAAAAGTCATTCAAATTTTCTTGTTATTAATTTCCTAGTATCCCATCGAATTTCTATATATAAGCATAATAATAATGCTTTCTCAAGCATGAGAAGCGAAAAAAAAAATTTCAGGAAAAACAAATTGGACAAAAAAATTTGAGAATACTAAAAAGAAGTTTCACTTCTGTCGCGCGTGGACTCCACGCACTCTGTTTTTATGCCATTGTAACGTGTGAAATTATCAGCCACAATACCCCAAGGCCTTCAAAATTATCGAATTTTTGAGGAATATTTTGTTGCATAGCAACGAGAGGGATCAGTTTTGCAAATTAAAATCCCGAGCGCGTAGCGCGAGAAATTTTACTGCACAGCTGATCCGGATCGTTGATATACAGGAAAACTTGAGGGAAACATCCGATGAATTTTGAAGGTTGAGGGGTATTCGGAGGACAATTTCTTCAATTCTGATTTTGGCCGATCAGGGTGCAGTGCTCGAGGTTACGGGACACATTTCACCAAAATGTGAGGAATATCTGTCAAATTCGTGGAAAACAGTTGACAGGCTACAGGGAAATTATCAGACTGATAATTTTCCTGTAGCCGGGGAAATTGGAGGTAGTTAATGGAATGAACTGATTTTTATGAATAAAGCTGCAGTAAAAAAAAAGGCAAATGTTTTCACACATGTGATTTTACTGTACAGAATTTGTGCTTTTCCATAAAGAATGATTTTCCTGAAATGTTCTCCAAAGATTCGGAAATGGTGTTTAATTTTTCATAAATTTTCATAATCTTTCGTCAAAATATAAGAGTCAAAATCTAGGGGTCAAAATGTAGGGCTGAAAATCTAGGGGTCAGAATATTCGGGTCCCAATTTAAGGGTAAAAATCTAGGGGTCAGAATAAACCGGTCAAAGTCCAGAGGTCAAAATATAGGGGTCAAAATATACTGGTCAAAGTTCAGGAGTCATAATATGAGCGTCAAAATATAGGGATCAAAATATAAGGTTCAAAATCTAGGGATTAGAATATGAGGTTCAAAATCTAGTGATTAGAATATGAGGGTCAAAATCCAGGGGTCATCATATGGGCGTCAAAATATAGGGGTCAAAATAACGGTGTAACTTTGGGGGTCAGAATATGAGGATCAAAACCTAAGGATCAGAATATACGGGTCAAAATCTAGGGGTAAAAATCTAGGGATCAGAATATGAGAGTAAAAAACTTGGGGTCCGAATATAAGGGTCACAATCTAGGGGTCCAGATATAAAAATGAAAATGTAGGAGTCAAAATATAAGGGTCAAAATCTGGAGGTTAAAATATAAGAATTAGAATACAAATGCCAAAATCTAGGGGTCAAAATATGAGAGTCAAACTCTAGGGGTCAGAATATAAGAGTAAAAGTCCAGGGATCATAATATGAGTGGCAAAATCTAGGGGTCAGAATATGAAGGTCAAAGTCCAGGGGTCATAATATGAGTGTTAAAAAATCGGGGTCAAAATATAAGGGTCAAAATATAGGGGTCAGAATATACCTGTCAAAGTTCAGGGGTCATAATATGAGGGCCAAAATATAGGGGTCAAAATATGAGGTTCAAAATGGAGGGGTCAGACTATGGGGATCTAAATCTAGAGGTCAAAATATACGGGTCAAAATCTAGGGGTTAAAATATAAGAACCAGAATTACAAGTGTCAAAAGCTCGGGTCAAAATGTAGGCATTAGAATATGATGGTCAAAGTCAAGAGGTCATAATATGAGCGTCAAAAAATGTAGGGGTCAAAATGTAGGGGTCTGCATATGAGGGTCAAAATCTAGGGGTCAAAATATAAAGGTCAAAATGTAGGGATTAAAATATAAGAACCAGAATACAAGTGTAAAAATCTAGGGGTAAAAATATGAGGGTCAAAATATAAAGCTCGGCATCTAGGGGTTAGAATATAAGTGTCAAAANTATAAGAGACAGCTTCTAATGCTGACCGCCCCCCCCCCCCCACTGGAGCGGCTCGTTACATCCATACTGAGACCCGTATCGCGTCGCTTTCATACACACACACCTGAGGAACACACGCACGTCCCAGGTGTCGCAATCGCTCCCGCTTAATAGTCGTGTGGCTCTCGCCACTCGGTGGAATTCTCCACCTCACCTGTATGTACATTCATACTACCGACTCATCCTGTACATACTCATACCACGACAATAAACTAATTACTAGTTTGCAACCGTTGCCTCGCGTAGTTGATTCGTTGCCATCCCGCTCTACCACCACCTCGAATCCTACATTGAACCAATCAATGGAACTGATTCTGGATACCGCGTGAATCGATCGACGATGGCCGAACACCAGCTGTGTCCTTTTGAGGCAGGAAGAGATAAGATCGACGTAACTCTGTGAAGTTGGGACCCCACCTTGATGAATTGAAACGAAAATTTGATATTTGGTAGATTTTGATCGCCACATGATAGTAGTAGCATTTTTTTTGTTTGTAGTTGAAAAATAAGCGCCCCATACATTTTCAAAAGACAGTTAGGAACTATTTCATAGTTACAGCTAAAAGGACATCGGATTCTTATCTGCAATCGTTTGTAGTTTTGAAATTTTTCCTATCCGATTTCAAATAAACGCCTCATTCGTTTTCGAAAGACAGTTAGGAACTATTTTGCAGTTGCAGCTCAATTGGCATCGGATCTTGATCTGCAATCATTTGTAGTTGTTTGTAGTGCTTGCAGATTGTCAGTCCAATGAAAAAAATTGACGGTATGGTTTTTATGAATTGGTTCCGAAAAATTAATTTTCATAAAGAATCTAAAAAGATCAGACATGTAGGAGGATTTGGTTGTAGTTGTTTTGAATGGTGGAAAAAATTAGGAAGAATGAAAGATTCTTATCTGTAATCGTTTGTTGTTGATCTTATTCCCGAAATTTTTTCAATCCGAATTCAAATAATCATGTCATTTATTTTCGAGAGATACTTAGGAACTATCCTGCAGTTCCAACTTAATTGACATCGGATCCTTTTCTGCAATCGCTTGTTGATTGTAGTTTTGGAATTTTTTCAATCCGGATTCAAATAAGTGTTCTATTCATTTTCATAGTCCAAGTGGGGACTGAGTGAGAGCTATAGCCAAATTGACGACGGATTCCTGCCTACAATCATTTGTAGTTGTTTGTAGTACTCATAGATTCCCAATCCAATGGAAAAGAAGGACCTGAGGAAGATCAGATACATAGGATGATTTGTTTTTAATTGTTTGTAGTAGTAAGAAAAATTGAAAATGAAAAAGATTCTTATATGCAATCATTTGCAGTTAATTGTACCCTGGCTGCTTAGTATCCTGGATGTTACGAGGATGTACCGAGGATGTAGCGAGGATGTTATTTTAATGTGACAAAGGCCGAAAATGACATAAATACGGATCCGAAAATAGTTAAAAAGTTGAAAGATGATGGATTTGTGTCAATTAATACAGTTTATTGTGTTATTTTCTAAAAATTAGCAGAAATGGGTGAAAGTGTAATTATGCCAATACAATCCCCGATCAACGAATGCCGCGAGATGGCGTTAGGATTAAATGACCGCCCTGGTTGGCCGGGTTAACAGCACTGCGATTGCTGCCGCAGCAGTCGCACGCCAGCCGTCTGCCGAACGAGTCGACAGAAGGGTGCTGCGGCGCATTTTGTTATTTTATTTTAGCTGAAAAAATGGTGATATTTTCAATTATTCAATGCTGATGACTCTCAGGGTGGAAATTAGATGAATGTATTCGGAGGTATGACAATTGAGGGGGCGAGGGGTCTGAGATTACATTTTTGTAAAATTTACACCTCCGAAAGCATGCACTGCTATCTCATCCATCAAACCCGATGCAGTCGGCGCTAACTGCATTTCGAGAAAGATGATTTTAAACACCCTGCCAGCCCTGGTTGAGAGTCTCACCTCTCTCTTCAATCGTTCGTTGCTAGACAGTGTCTTCCCTGCAGCTTGGAAGCGGGCCATCATTGTCCCTGTGTGCAAAGTGAGTTCTCCTAAGTCACCGGCAGACTATCGTCCTATTGCTCTCCTGCCCTTCCTTGCGAAAGTTCTCGAGCGTCTGGCCTTCAAGCAACTGTCTCTACATCTCCAAACGCACGACTTGTTGAGTCCTCGCCAATGTGGATTCAGATCCGGCCACAGCACACAGACAGCCCTGCTTAGGCTCATGAATGACGTGAGACGTGGCGTAGATGAGCGGAAAATAACTGTCTTGGTACTCTTTGACTTCTCAAAAGCGTTCGACACTGTCTCTCATCCAATACTCCTGGCCAAATTATGCACTCTGGGACTCTCGGCTGATGCTGTCGCTTGGTTTAGATCTTACCTTGTCGGCCGCTCCCAGGCTGTGAAAGACGAGAATGGACTCTCTGCTTTCTGCAACACCAATGCTGGAGTGCCTCAAGGATCCACCCTTGGTCCTCTCCTCTTCTCGCTCTTCATCAACGTCATTGGCGACTCCATTCATGAGGCGCCGCACCTCCTTTATGCGGATGATCTCCAAATTTACTTGAGCTATGAACCATCGGAACTAGACATGTGTATTCAACGTCTTAATGTTGACATCTCCCGGATTCAACGCTGGGCTGCGGCTAATCTACTCCAGTTCAACGTAAATAAAACCAAGGCCATCATCATGGGTGCAAGGCGCTACATCAATGCTATTGACGTACCTGCCCTACCGCAGCTTGGTTGTCAGGGTTCTGCCATTGAGATAGTAAGCAGTGTCAGGAATTTGGGAGTTTTCATCGACAGTAAGTTGACCTTTGCTTCCCACATACAACGTGTGGGCTCCAAAATCAACACTGCCCTCTACCAATTCTACAGTCTGCGTGATTACACTGATGCCCCACTGCGTAAGATGCTGGCGAATGCCGTTATTTTTCTCCACATTTTTTACTGTCTTGCAGTTCTGCAAGGTGTGGGCACAGTACGGGACCTGCAACTCCAGCGCATGATCAATAGAGCTGTGAGGTTTGTGACAGGCCTTCCTCGAGATGTGCCGATTTCGGAAGCTCGGCGGAGTCGGGGCTGGCTCTCTATCTCTGGATACAGAACGGTAGCCATAGCCTCCGTAATGTATCAGGTACAGAGCACTGGTACCCCGCCGTATCTTGCTGACCTCTTTGCTGTCTTCACGTCTACCAGACCCCGATGACAGGCACTGGCATAGCTCGCCCTGGTTGTTCCCAACTATCGCACCGACACCTACAAAGCAGCACTGGCTGTTGCTGGTCCGGAGACCTGGAATAGCATCCCTGTCAACATTCGAGAACTCACGTCACCCACGTCCTTCAAGGGGCACTTGAAGCGCTGGCTCCTCGACAACGAGCAGCACGACTGAATGTCTCATCCTGAACTTTTCTACGTTTTCTGTCTCTTTTTAATCTGTACCATTCAGATCGCAATGTTCATCTTGTTTTTTCTCTGATTACTGCTCTATCTATTCTCTATTGTCCATTCTCAGTAATTACTGCTCCTCTTATGTTTTACTCTGTATTAACTTTTGTTTAAATTCCTAAACAATAAACATCTATCTTATCTTATCTTATCACTGATTTTTATAATTTTTTAAACAATGAATTTCGGGGAAAACACATGAGTATGCGGTTTCTCCGAGGAGTTGAAGACAGCCGCATGGATCCGGAGGGGTAAATTTTATAATAATGTAATATCAGAAACCTCTCCCTCACTCCCCTAAATCTTCACACCTCCGGATATATGCGGCTGTCTTCTAACCCCCGGAGAAACCGCATGATCATGTTTTTTCCCCGAAATTCTTTTTTTTTTAATTATAAAAAATCAGCGCATGTTTCCGAAGGGGTAAATTTTATAAGAATGTAGTCTCAGACCCCTCACCATCACTCCTGTCAATTTTCACACCTCCGGATACATGGGACTGTCGTCAACTCCCCGGAGAAACCGCATGATCATGTTTTTTCCCCGAAATTAATTTTTTTTATTATAAAAAATCAGCGCATGTTTCCGGAGGGGTGAATTTTAAAACAATGTATTCCCAGACGCCTCCCCCTCACCCCGGTAAATTTTCACCCCGCCGGATACATGCGGCTATCTTCAACCCCCCGGAGAAACCGCATAATCGTGTTTTCCGCGAAATTCTTTTTTTTTCCGGAGGGGTGAATTTTATAACAATGAAATCTCAGATCCCACTCCCTCGCCCCCCTAAATTTTCACCCCTCCGGATACATGAGGCTGTCTTCAATCCCCCGGAGGAACCGCGTGATCCTGTATTTTCCCGGAAATTCTTTTTTTTTTAATTATGACAAATCAGCGCATGTTTCCGGAGGGGTAAATTTTATAAAAATGTCATCTTAGACCCCTTTCCCTCACTTCCCTAAATTTTCATCCCTCTGGATATATGCGGGTATCTTCCACCACCCAGATCATCCCCAGTCTCATTTATTTCCTCAGAAATTTATTTTTCGAAAAATAAAAAAAAATTAGCGCATGTTTCCGAAGGGTTAAATTTTATAACAATGTAGTCTCAGACCCCCCCCCCCCCCCTCACCGCCGTAAATTTTCACCTCTCCGGATACATGCTGCTGTCTTCAACCCCCCGGAGAACCCGCATGATCATGTATTTTTCACGATTTTTTTTTTTAATTATAAAAAATCAGCGCATATTTCCGAAGGAGTAAATTTTATAAAAATGTAATCTCAGAGCCCTCCCCCTCACCCCTTTAAATTTCCATCCCTCCCGATACATGCGGCTATCTTCAACCCCCCGGAGAAACCGCATACTTATGTATTTTCCCCGAAATTAATTATTTTTAGATTATAAAAAATCAGCGCATGTTTCCGAAGCAGTGAATTTTATAAAAATGTAATCTCAGATCCCTCCCCTTTACCGCGTACATTTTCACTCCTCCGGATACATGCGGCTGTTTTCAACCCTCCGGAGCAACCGCATGATCATGTGTTTTCACCGAAATTCTTTTTTTTTTAATGATAAAAAATCAGCGCATGTTTCCGAAGGGGTAAATTTTATAAAAATATAATGTCAGACCCCTCCCCATCACCCCCCTAAATTTCCACCCCTCCGGATACATGCGGCTATCTTCAACCCCCCGGAGAAACCACATGATCAAGTACTTTCCCAGGAGAGCCGCTAGGTGGCGTCCTAGTGCAAGTTGCTTAAAAATTTCGCTCTGTATATTTTTTGTGAATTATTTGTTTATCAGTTGAGTCTTGGTGCTTTTGTTACTTGTTTTTGCTACATAAAATTCCTTGTTTCGGTTTGAACAATAAATTTTGCTGACTGCATTCCGCATATCATTGGTTCGGGCGTTTATAGTATACGCTATGGTGTGAGGTTATACTGATGTATGTTCAGTTTGGGAGGCATGATATGTTGAGCCCTGACGATCCTGCTGTTACTCCCAGTGCCCTCTGTGTTTCTCCAATTGAACCTCCTGTTAATGCCCTGGTTTCTTCGTATGCGGTGCCGATAATTGAGATCACGGACTTTACAACTGAGGCCCAAGAGACTGTAAACACACCACAGCTATGCAGTGCTAGTAAACAAGTATCTGCGCGGAGAAGGGGAAGGCCGAGGAAGTCCGCAGCCAATGAACTTACCCCATCTGGGCGTGCATCCAAACGTAAACTAATTCAAACTGAATTGAATTTTGACGTTTTATTCGGACCTTCCGTGGAAAAGAGCTCATACATCCCTCGTGTGCTTCCTTCTCTCTCTATTATGAATGCACAGTTACCTGAGGCCTTGTCCCCGGCTTCCTTGGGGAATAGCCCTAGCTGTGACTTCACGTTTGGAGCTGGTTTACTCACCCCGTCCTTGCCTTCACAACAGTCAGTTGTTAGCCCTGATGACTCTGATGGCCAGCCTAAGTCAATACTGGACGTTTTGGCTATCCTCAAGCAGATGGAGATAAATAATCAACTCAGGGATACTTCACTCAAAGCTGACATTGCAAAAAATAACTCAGAAATGAAATTGGAAATTAAAAACATTAATGACAATATGGAAAAGTTGAAAAGTGATGTGTTGGTATCTGAGACAAATACAGCGAGGAACATTGAGGCCCTGGAAGCTGAAGTGAAGAGGTGTAAATCGGACCTACAAAATTTTAAAATTCCTGAAGAGTTGACAGCCAAGTTCAAAGCGTTAGAGGAGGGTTTGGAGCAGTTGAAAGCGGGGGCTAGCTCTCCACATGGCTCTCAGGTTGATGCTTCAGTGATTAAAAAAATTGAGGATTTGAAGTGGAAAGTTGAAGTACAGGAAAGCCTGTTGAAGAAAAAGAACATTATTATCCGAGGTTGGTCTACTCAGTTTGCCCCCACTCAAAATGATGTGGACACGTTTCTTTGCTCTCATTTTCATCTCAATAACCAGCCCTCTGAGGGGGTGATGGTACTGGGCAAAGACAGGAAATCAATTCTGGTCAAACTTCGCAACTTTTCTGACAAATTGGAGATTTTTAAAAACAAAAGAGCTGTTCTTGGTTCACAACAAATCTTTATTGATGGTGACTCTACCCAGATTGAAAAGGCAGTGCAGGCCAAACTGAGAGCTTTGGCGAGATCCGAGAGGCAGAAAAGGCTTACGGTTAAAGTCGGCCGCAACAAAATCGACATTCAAGGGCTGGATTGGTTCTAGGACGAGAGATCTAACAGGTTTGTTCCAGCTAATGGGCCTACTAAATTAAGTGCTGTCAGAGGTACATTCCCACATTTTCTGCCAGAAAAAACGCAGAAGGAGGGCCACCTCGCTGGCCAACCCTCAATCCTTTCGGGGGTCGGGTAATGTGAGTGTGGTCTTTTGGAATGTTAAGAATATCAAAACGAATCTATATGAGCTTCCTTCGCCCGGTGAGTTTGCCGTGATTGGTCTCACTGAGACGTTTCTTCGATACAAGTGGAAGCAGTTGCCTACTGGGTTCACAGATTTCTACCCTTTCTGGTCCCCAGCCATCCGAGTTCATGCACGTGGTAGAGGCAGTGGGGGTATCCTGATGCTCGTGAAGAAAAAGTATGGTGAACCAGTACTTCTACATCGTTGCGAGAATTGGATATTCATCAAGACTATCATTAGTGGTGTAATAGTTATTTTTGGCACTATTTATTTAATTCGTAAAGTGGATATCGAGCCGGCACTTGAGGTGTTGGAAACTTTGCTAGATTCTTTTGCGGAATCTTATCGTGGTGTTCCCATTGTGTTGGGGGGTGATTTTAATGCGCATTTAGGATCTGAAAGTGTTATACCCGACGAATTTTTGGAAAATGTAGAATTATTTAAATTTAGGAGAGCGTATGATTTAGCTGTGTGCAATAGGGGCAAGCAATTACTGGATTTTACGACTGATAAGAGTTTTTTCTGTCTGAATGGTCGTTCCTCAAGTGATAACCCAGGGAACATAAATTTCCTGGCAACTACTGGTAGAAGTACGGTCGATTTTGTTTGGGTCAATCCGTGTTGTTTGCCTTTAATTGGTGACTTTAAAGTTTGTTTAATTACTACTAAATCGGATCATTTTCCTATTAGTCTTTTGTTTGAAAATCTCTTGGAAATAGCCTCAGAGGGTGAGAAAGATTCGCCAGTAGTTCACAGGGTTACCTGGGATATTGAGAAGAGGCAGAGCTACATTGAGTCAATGTTATTTTCGAATAGAATTAAATTTGATTTTAAGGCTTCTTGTATTGAGCAGCAGTCGGATAATTTGAAACAGGCGATCGTGGAGTCTGCCAAAAGTGTGAATATGTTGAGGAGAGTGGGAGGATACTCATCCTCTCCCTCTTACTCATGTAATAAATCATGGTTTGACAGTGATTGTAAGGAAAGTAAGAAAGAAGTTGATAAGAATTTGTTGATGTTTAAGCAATCTGGTTTCAATGGTGATTTTGGTGTGATCTTTTTGGACTCGAAAAAACGTTATGTAAATTTACTTAAATTGAAAAAAAAACTTTATGTGGAAAAAATTAGAGACAGCCTGGATAAAATCAATCACTCGAAAGACTTCTGGCTGACGGTCAAAACATTCAGACCCTTTTCGGTCTCACCAGCCTTAATTTCTCTTGATGAATGGTATGATTTTTATCAGCGAATTACTCCTCCGAAATTGTTTTTTGAATTATCCTTTATCTCTTCTATTGACCCACTGCTCGATTCCAACATTAATGATAAAGAACTTCTCGTTAATATTTCCAAATTGAAAAATGGCAAAGCGGCGGGGCCGGATGAGATCTCAAACGAATTTTTTAAATTTTTGCCTAGCAATTGGCTTCTTTATGTTGAGACTCTTTTTAATAAGATACTTGAGGCTGAAAGAGTTTCTGAGTCATGGGGCGCCGCGGCCTTGTCAATGCTCCATAAGAAGGGAGATAAACTGGATCCACTCAACTACAGAGGTATCGCTCTTTACAATTGTCTCACCAAATTATTTACACAGATTATTAAAGATAGGATTCAAAAGTGGATTGATAGAGAGCATATACTGGATGAGAGTTAGGCGGGTGTCAGACCGGGAAGGAGCTGTTTGGACCAGGTATTTGTCTTGAGTAGTGCAGTTCATATGCAGCTGAGGTTGGGCTCGAGAAAGGTGTTTAGTGTTTTTGTTGACTTTAAGAGGGCTTTCGATTCAGTTCCTCATAGAGGCCTCTGGTCTAAGCTGCTCCTTCTCGGCCTCTCCCCTAAAATTGTGAAAATTTTGAAGTCATTATATGACTGTGCAGCAATTCGTGTTAAATCGGGGGGTCAACTTTCGAGAGATATTCCAGTGTCTGAGGGCATTCTCCAGGGTGAATCTTTGAGTCCATTGCTCTTTATTCTCTACATTTCAGATTTGGAAAAGTATTTAAGAAACCTTGGTTTTAGAGGGGTAAATATCAACGGGCGTGATGATGTTCTTCTTCTCCTTTATGCGGACGACTTAGTCATCTTGACCGATAATGAGCATATGCTACAGAAAATTCTTACCGCTTTACATAGCTATTGTCTGAACAATGGTCTCACAGTAAACTCAGATAAAACCAAGGTCATGGTCTTCAGATAGGGTGGAGCGTTGAGCCCTGCTCTGGAGTTTAGATACGGTGATAAAACCCTGGAGATAGTCTCTTCCTACATGTATCTTGGGGTGCTCTTTAGCAGCTCTTCGGTGGGTTCCCTTGTTGCGCGTGAGGCAGTGAGAAAGGCGAAACAAGCCAATAGCTCGGTTATTGGGCTTCTAGCCAGCTCCAGATGTGATTCGTGGCAATGTATCGTCAAGCTCTTCGAGTCTATCTCCAAGCCCACTCTGTTGTATGCCTGCCCTGTTTGGGCCTTAGATTATTTTGATGTTATTGAATCTGTTCAGACTGCCTTCTTCAAGAGGCTATTGTTTCTCCCTAGATGTACCTCCAACTGTGCTCTTAGGCTTGAGTTGGGATTGGTTAGAGTCGAGCATGCTGTGATGAAGATCACTATTAATTATATAATTAAAATTTTGAAAATGTCAGACGAAAGATTACCTAAAATTTGTTTCAAGCAATTAATGGAATATGCGCTCAATCCAAATCCCTTCAAGGACCCATGTAAGTTCCGTAAATTCAACTGGGCTCTCAGAATTGAGGAATTTTTACCTCTTGTTGATCACGGCGAACTCTGGGGAAATTTTGATGTCAATAAATGGATCAATAGTAAAGAGAAAATGTTGGAGAATTATAAAAAGGCGTTGATGGAAAGAGACTTGGCGCAATGGGCGACGTTGACTCATAAGATTCCCTGTGATAGAGGCCTATCCTCGTTTAACAACTCATATCTCACGCGTAGGTGTTCTATGCATATTCTTAGGGTTAAGGCACAGTTACGATTGGCTAGTCCCTACAATTGCAAATTTGTTATTAACGGCAATATTTATAAATTGTACCCTTTTGAAATCTGCAAATGCTGTAATGAGAGCGTGAGAGAATCTATTCTTCATGTGCTGGTTTTCTGCCCCTTCTACGATGCCCTTCGACGTAAATTCATTTTCCCATTTCTTAAAGGTCTGTCTGTTAGGGACTTTTTGCATTTCCTAGAGTCACCCGATAAGTCTGCATCCAAGAGCTGTATTCTATTTTCTATCCAATGCATTTAGCTTAAGAGAGTCTGTCATGGAGACTTCACAGTGTGCGTAAGTTAAGCCTGATCAATTAATAACTAAATTTTTGTCTTCCACTGATCCTGTTTACAATGTTAGTGTTACTCACGATGGAGATAAAGATTGTACCAGATTTGTAATCTATGCCTTTACTCGATATGTAATCTATGCCTTTACTTGATTAATTATTCTTTATGAGGTGCTTCCCCTATTGCAGCAGTCATTTATTTATTTTGTTTTGCGTTTATTATTGCTTTTTATTTTTATTCTTTTACTTTTGTATTGAAGTGTTCTTTTTCCTCAATCTTATGTATGAATTTTTTGTATGCCATGGAACCTGTCCTGTCATAGGGATTCCTCCCCTGTGAGACAGGCAATAAATAAATAATGTACTTTCCCCGAAAATAATTTGTTTTAGAGTATAAAAAATCAGCGCATGTTTCAGGAGGGGTGAATTTTATAAAAAAGTAATCTCAGATCACTCCCCCCACCCCCCTAAATTTTCACCCCTCCGGATACATGAGGCTGTCTTCAGCGCCCCGGAGGAACCGCGTGATCATGTATTTTCCCCGAAATTCTTTCTTTTTTTAATTATAAAAAATCAGCGCATGTTTAGGGTGGGGTAAATTTTATAAAAATGTAATGTCAGATCGCTCCCCTGTAGCGCCTCGCTACATCCTAAAATGCGAACACTGGCTAACGACGAGCACAGGCATTTGCCGTCTCACTCGCACCTTCAGTGCCACGCGTATTTTTTTCTGATTTATCAAATCGGAAGGATATTCGGCAGCCTCGCTGGCAGCTTTCCATGCGAATATAATTCAGTTTAACAGTACAGCTCGTATCGCACACTTGATCGGATCATATTATTTTCTGTTCACCTTTGTATTAATTTGACGCGGATAATAAATCTGTAATTATTAGTTTAATTGCATTTGTTAGTGGATTGTTACCTTCCCGACTACTCCTCAATCCCTACATTGGTGACGCCGACGTGATCAAAATAAGGGAAATTCGCGTTAATCGAAAGGGAAAATTAACTCGCCGCATGGCGTGCATTTCTGCTCAAAAGTTTTATTCGCGCTTCCCAATGGTTTTATCCTACCCTTAGTGAACACCCGCGCAGCTAGCTTTCCAGTGTTGCTCAACTCCGAGTGCAAGTGCAATTTTATTTCACGTGCTTGATAAAACATTATTTTCACGGTGTGGTTTTTCTCAACGAAAATATTAAATACGGCATCCCGAAGTTTCTAGAACATTCGAAGCGTCCGAGTGCCAACCGTTGATTTCTCAGTGTTTCGGTAAAATCAAAACAAAGTGCCATATTCAAGTGAGCAGTGACCTCGCACCGACACATTGCTGAGTACCCAGAGACGTTGTGTTGTGTTGGTGATAAATAGAGATTTATAACGCCTTTAATTGTGGTCACATTTATACTTTCAATTTTATTTCTCTTCGAAATTTAATTTTGAAAATCGATAATCCTAGCTTCTCATTCAAAACCAACAACGTGAGATACGATATCTACCACAACAGTCCTACACAACGGTCCCGACTGTCACGACAACGACAGCCTCCGCACTGCTGCAGATCAACGCACCGGAGTTCTCACGTGACAAACTCAGGACTTGGTTCATACAGCTGGAGGGCCAATTCCGCAATTCCGGAATTGTAACAGAAACAGCTAAGTTTTACCGAACATTACCATTGATTGATACAGAATCAGCTGTTGAAGTAGAGTATGTAGTTCTTACCTCTGATCGAGTCGCACCTTTCCAAGCTCTCAGAAACGCTCTGATTGCTTGATTTACAAAGTCAAAGGAAGCAAGTCTTATCCAATTACTTGATCGGGAGTCGATTGGAAATCGATTACCCTCTCAATATCTAAGGCATTTCAAAAGTTTAGTTCCAGATATCGATGATGAAGTCTTGAGGGCACGCTGGCTATCTCATCGTCTGAAGAGCACCTGAGCATGTCTGGTGATCCAGCCCCGGGGAAACACCGATGATCTAGCAAAGCTCGCAGACAAGATCCACGAGGTCTACCATCCGGATACTTTTGCGGCGGTAGCAAAGTCGAGTGCAAGGGAAAACGCACAGCTGGCAGCTCAGGTCGCAGCACTCACCGGGTCTATCGCAGCCTTGCAAGCACAGAACTCGCGCTCACATCCACGCTCACCTGCCCACTCGCGATCCCGCGAGCGAGATAACAACAACCACCCGCGTAGCAGGTCGAACACCAAGGTCTTCGGACAAACGCAGACCTGCTGGTACCATTTCAAATTTGATAATCGAGCGCGTAACTGTTCGTCCGGTTGTAAGTTTCAGGAAAACTCTAGGGAGAGACAATAGTAGCGCAAGTCGTCTCTCACTTGAAATCCCGCCGCCTATTCATCACCGACAGGACGACTGAGATCCGATACCTAGTGGACGCAGGCTCAGACGTCTCTCTCACGCCTTGCAGGCGGCCAGCAAACCAAAAGGATACCAGCGGCTATCANCTGTCACGTCTTGCAGGCCAGCAAACCAAGGGACACCAGCGGCTATCAACTCTTCGCAGCCAACGGCACCCTCATCCACACGTACGGCTACACGTCCATCTCGCCCGATCTCGGTCTCCGCAGAGACTTAACGTGGCGTTTCATCGAGGCAGACGTCAGCAGACCCATCATTGGTGCTGATTTCCTGCACCACTTCAATCTGCTGTCGGATTTGAGGAATGAGTGCCTTGTCGACAGCTCAACAGGCCTAAAATCGAATGGCCAGTTTACGCGTTACCGCGCACTGCCTGTTAAGCTTCTCGAGACCAACGGAGATTCGCCTTACGCGTCTATCCTGAAAGAATTCCCGGTAATAACGAAACCAGAGGGACTGCTCAGATACACGGAGCACTCTACTCTCCACCACATTAGAACGACACCGGGACCACCTATCTCCTGCAGAGCGCACCGTTTGGCGCCAGATAAACTCAAAATAGCGCATGCTGAATTTTCGAGCATGTTAAAACTGGGAACTGCAAGGAGATATGAAAGTCTTTGGTCATCTCCGCTCCATTCGGCCCCGAAAGAGAACGGCGAATGAAGACTATGCGGAGATTACCGTGCACTCAACGACAGAACTATACCAGATAAGTACCCTGTTCGTGATTTAGAGGATTTTGCTGCCAACTTGTACGGCAAAACAATTTTCTCTACCATAGATCTGGTCGAAGCGTTTAATCAAATTCCAATTGCACCGGAGGACATCCAAAAGACCGCGATAAACACGCCTTTTGGACTTTTTGAATTTCCGTACATGACGCTCGGCCTCAGGATCGTGGCTCAAACCTTTCAACGCCTAATAGATGAAGTGACACGCGATCTACCATTTCTGTTTCCATACATAGATGACATTTTGATAGCATCGGACAACGAAGGACAACAACGTGAACACCTGAGAATAATTTTTCAACGCCTACAGGATTACAGATTGATAGTAAACGTCACCAAATCAGTCCTGGGGCAGCCAGAGGTCATATTCCTTGAACACACGATCAACGCCCAGGGAATTAAGCCTCCCAGAGATCGAGTCAACGGCATTCTCAAATTCACGAGGCCTACTACTGTAAAAGCACTGCGCAGGTACCTCGGTATTTTAAATTTCTACCGGAAGTTCATCAAGGGAGCAGTAGAAATTTTCGCCCCACTGAACGCGGCAACCCAGGGTTTAAACGTCAAAGGAAAGCATCCAGTAACCTGGACTCCAGCCCTTAAAGAAGCTTCACACGCAGCAAACAGACTCTGGCAGATGCCACTCTGTTGTCTCATCCAAATATTGAAGCAGAGTTGGCCATTTTCACGGACGCATGCGATCATGCGATTGGAGCCGTTTTACAGCAGAAACACCGCAATTCCTGGCAACTGCTTGCATTCTTCAGCAGGAAACTCACGATTTCCTCGCAGAAACACGCGACTTACGACAGGGAAGTGCAGGGGATCTACAAAGCGTAGACACATCTTTGAAGGGCGTCATGTGATAATTTTCACTGACCATAAACCGCTGACTCACGCGTTCAAGCAAAAACCAGAACGAGCTTAACCCTGGCAATACCGAAGATTGGACTACATCGCCCAATTCTCTACGGACATCCGGTACGTCGCGGGCCCAGACAACGTCGTGGCCGATGGTCTGTCACGAGTCGAAGCCATCTCAACCGCTGTCACAACGCAACAGCTCATAGATGCTCAACGCAACAACCAAGAGCTTCAACGGCTACTCCAACGACCGGACGTGAATCTACGACTGGACCGCCTACAATTTCCAGGAATGGACGAACCACTGTACTGTGATATGTCATCAGGTGCAGTGGGCCTATATGTCCCTGAACAGCTGAGACACCAAGCATTCAACTCGCTGCACTCAATGGCTCATCCTGGATGCAGAGGTTCACAGAAACTCGTCACGCCACGCTACGTCTGGCCCAGCATGAATAAAGACTGCTCTGAATGGAGCAAACACTGCCTGGAATTCCAGAAAAACAAAGTCACCCGACACGCGGTTACACCAATAGCTGAAATCGAGATAACATCGCGAGGTTTCGAACACATACACGTCGATCTTATCTCTCTTCCTCCCTCAAAAGGACACAGCTGGTGTTTGACCATCGTCGATTGAATCACGCGGTATCCAGAGGCAGTTCCATTGATTGATGCAAAATTGCCTACAGTAGTTAACGCGATTCTCTACCACTGGATCGCACGCTTCGGAATGCTTCTGAGAATTTCGTCTGATCAAGATAGTTAATTCTTCTCAGACACGTTCAAGGAGCTCACGCGAATCCTAGGCATCAAGAGGATCATGACAACGCCTTTTCACCCTAGATCAAATGGTTTGGTTGAGAGGCTACATCGCCAACTAAAAGCAGCCCTGCGATGTCACGGCGGAGCTTGGTTCAACGTACTTCCCCTAGTAGTTTAGGGTTGAGATCCGTGTGGAAGGACGACCTTCAAACGACCCCTGCTGAGCTAACGTACGGGGAACCTATCCGTCTACCGGGAGAGTTCCTCGTGCCAGCAAACCAACAAACGGCAGCACCGGAATTGGTGAGCAATCTACGCGAACATTTTCATACAATCGCGCCTGTTCCAGCTGCACACCATGGTACACGTTCAACGTTCATCTCCAAGGATCAACGAGTACGCATGTTTTCGTTTGCGACGACCACGTACGAATGGCATACCGACCACCATACATCGGCCCATTTCGCGTCGTCAGTAACCACGACAAATATTTCGTCATCTGGTTCAAGTCCGGAGGTTTGGGAAACTACAAGAACACACCGATCTCCATCGACCGACTGAAACCAGCGTACATACTGCCGGAGGACATGGATCAACTTCCAGGACAGACTCCGCACCAAGACCTACCCGACGAGCCTCAACAACAGGACCAGCCGCAGCCGAGCACGAGCACGGCACCCGCTGCTGGAAGACGGAAGAGAGGCGTAACATTCGCCAACAGACCGACAATTAACGTCTACCAGATCTAAGTCTCCTCATTCAATTTTTTTTTGTTTTTTACCTGCTTGCCAAACCTTACAAATTTTCCTGCTCCTAGAATAATCATTTTCTGTTGCAGATTCAAAAAAACTAGGTTTTTTTACTTCAAGCAGGGGAGTCACGTAAAGCCTCGTTACATCCTAAAACGCGAACACTGGCTAACGACGAGCACAGGCATTTGCCATCTCACTCGCACCTTCAGTGCCACGCGTATTCTTTTCTGATTCGTCAAATCGGAAGGATATTCGGCAGTCTCACTGACACCTTTCCGTGCGAATATAATTCAGTCTAACAGTACAGCTCGTATCGCACACTTGATTGGATCATATTATTTTCTCTTCACCTTTGTATTAACTTGACGCGGATAAAAAATCTGTAATTATTAGCTTAATTGCATTGGTTAGTGGATTGTTACCTTCCCGACTACTCCTCAATCCCTACACCCCCTCACCCCCCTAAATTTACATCCCTCCGGATACATGCGGCTGTCTTCAATCCCCCGCAGAAACCGCATCATCATGTACTTTCACCGAAATTAATTTTTTTTGGAGTATAAAAAATCAGCGCATCTTTCTGGAAGGGTGAATTTTATAAAGAAGTAATCTCAGATCCCTCCCCCTCGAGGGAGAGTGGCGAGGGGGAGGGATCTGAGATTTCATTTTTATAAAATTCACCCCTCCGGAAACATGCGCTGATGTTTTATAATAAAAAAAACATTAATTTCGGGGAAAATAAATGCGTATGCGGTTTCTCCGGAAGTTGAAGACAGCCGCATGTATCCGGAAAAATTTATGGGGGGTCCGTGAAAATTTAGGGGGGAGAGGGGGAGGGATCTGAGATTACATTTTCATAAAATTCACCTCACCGGAAACATGCGCTGATTTTTCATAATCTAAAAAAATTAATTTCGGGGAAAATACATAAGTATGCGGTTTCTCCGAGGGTTTGAAGATAGCCGCATATATCTGGAGGGATGAAAATTTAGAGGGGTGAGAGAGAAGGGTCTGAGACTACCTTGTTATAAAATTCACCCCTCCGGAAACATGCGCTGATTTTTTATAATAAAAAAAATCAATTTCGGGGAACAAACACGATCATGCGGTTTCTCCGGGGGGTTGAAGATAGCCCCATGTATCCGGAGGGGTGAAAATTTACGGGGGTAAGGGGGAGGCATCTGAGAACACATTGTTATAAAATTCACCCCTCCGGAAACAAGCGCTGATTTTTTATAATAAAAAAAATTAATTTCGGGGAAAAAACATGATCATGCGGTTTATCCGGGGGGTTGAAGACAGCCCCATGTATCCGGAAGGGTGAAAATTGACGGACGTGATGGGGAGGGGTCTGAAACTACATTCTTATAAAATTCACCCCTCCAGAAACATGCGCTGATTTTTTAAAATTAAAAAAAAAGAATTTCGGGGAAAAAACATGATCATGCGGTTTCTCCGGGGGGTTGAAGACAGCCGCATGGATCCGGAGGGGTGAAAATTTAGGGGAGTGAGGGGGAGGTTTCTGATATTACATTTTTATAAAATTTACCCCTCCGGATCCATGCGGCTGTCTTCAACCCCGCGGAGAAACCGCATACTCATGTATTTTCCCCGAAATTCATTGTTTAAAAAATTATAAAAATCAGTGCATGCTTTCGGAGGTGTAAATTTGATAATAATGTAATCTCAGACCCCTCGCCCCCTCAATTTTCATACCTCCGGATACATGCGTCTACTTTCCACCCTGAGAGTCATCAGCATTGAATAAGTGAAAATATCACCATTTTTTCAGCTAAAATAAAATAACAAAATGCGCCGCAACACCCTTCTGTCGACTCGTTCGGCAGACGGCTGGCCTGCGACTTTTGCGGCAGCAATCGCAGTGCTGTTAACCCGGCCAACCAGGGCGGTCATTTAATCCTAACGCCATCTCGCGGCATTCGTTGATCGGGGATTGTATTGGCATAATTACACTTTCACCCATTTCTGTTCAATTTTAGAAAATAACACAATAAACTGTATTCATTGAAACAAATCGATCATCTTTCAACTTTTTAATTATTTTCGGATCCGTATTTATGTCATTTTCGGCCTTTTTCACATTAAAATAACATCCTCACTACATCCTCGTTACATCCTCGTAACATCCAGGATACTAAGCTGCCAGGGTACATTTAACTGCAAATGATTCCATATAAGAATCTTTTTCATTTCCAATTTTTCATACTCCTACAAACAACTAAAAACGAATCCTCCTATGTATCTGATCTTCCTCATGTCCTTCTTTTCCATTGGATTGGAAATCTATGAGTACTACAAACAACTACAAACGATTGTAGACAGGAATCCGTCGTCATTTTAGCTATATCTATCACTCTGTCTCCACTTGGGCTCCAAAAACCGATGGAACATTTATTTGAATTCGGATTGAAAAAATTTCAAAACTACAATCAACTACAAACGATTGCAGATGTAAATCCCATATCCCTTAAGCTCCGGCTATAAAATAGTTCCTAACTGTTTTTCGAAAATGGATTGAAGGCTCACTTGAATTCGAATTGACGAAATTTCGAAACTACAATTAACTGCAAATGTTTGCATATGAGAATCTATTTCATTTTCAATTTTCTTTACTACTACAAACAACTAAAAATGAATCATCCTATGTATCTGATCTTCCTCACGTCCTTGTTTTCCATTGGATTCGAAATCTATGAGTACTACAAACAACTACAAACGATTGTAGGCAGGAATCTGTCATCAGTTTGGCTATAGCTCTCACTCAGTCCCCATTTGGACTATGAACTGAACACTTATTTGAATCCGGATTGAAAAAATTTCAAAACTACAATTAACAAGCGATTGCAGAAAAGGATCCGATGTCAATTAAGCTGGAACTGCAGGATAGTTCCTACGTATCTCTAGAAAATAAATGACATGATTATTTGAATTCGGATTGAAAAAATTTCGGGAATAAAATCAACTACAAACGATTACAGATAAGAATCTTTCATTCTTCCCAATTTTTTCTACCATTCAAAACAACTACAACCAAATCCTCCTACATATCTGATCTTTTCAGATTTTTTATGAAAATTAATTGTTCGGAACCATTTCATAAAAACCATACAGTCAATTTTTTTCATTCGACTGACAATCTGCAAGCACTACAAACAACTACAAACGATTGCAGATTAAAATCCGATGCCAATTGAGCTGCAACTGCAAAATAGTTCCTAACTCTCTTTCGAAAATGAATGAGGGGTCGATTTGAAGTCGGATTCGAAAAATTTCCAAACTACAATCAACTACAAATGATTGCAGATGAAAATCCGATGCCAATTGAGCTGTAATTGCAAAATAGTTCTTAACTGTCTTTCGAAAATGAATGAGGCGTTTATTTGAAGTCGGATGGGAAAAATTTCAAAACTACAATCAACTACAAACGATTAAGATAACTAACAGATAAGAATCCAATGTCCTTTTAGCTGTAACTATAGAATAGTTCCTAACTGTCTTTTGAAAATGTATGGGGCGCTTATTTTTCAACTACAAACAAAAAAAATGCTACTACTATCATGTGGCGATCAAATTCTACCAAATATCAAATTTTCGTTTCAATTCATCAAGGTGGGGTGCCAACTTCACAAAGCTGATCGACGTGTATGTGTTCGAAACGTCGCGATGATGTCTCGATTTCAGCTATGAAATGTAACCGCGTGTCGCCTGACTTTGTTTTTCTGGTGTTCCAGGCAGTGCTTGGTCCATTCAGCGCAGTCTTTATTCATGTTGGGCCAGACGCAGCGCTGCGTGATGAGTTTCCGTGAACCTCTGCATCCAGGATGAGCCATTGAGTGCAGCGAATTAAATAGTTGGTGTCTCAGCTGGGAGGGCACATATGGGCGGACTGTACCTGATGAGACATCACAGTACAGTGGTTCATCCATTCCTGGAAGTTGTAGGCAGTCCAGTGGTAGATTCACGTCCAGGCGCTGGAGTAGGCGTGGAAGCTCTTGATCGTTGCGTTGGGCGTCTATGAGCTGCTGCGTTATGACAGCGGTTGAGACGGCTTCGACTCGTGATAGAGCATCTGCCACGACGTTGTCTGGGCCCGCGACGTACCTGACGTCCGTGGAAAATTGGGCGATGTAGTCCAACCTTCGGTATTGCCAGGGTGAAGATCGTTCTGGTTTTTGCTTGATCGCGTGAGTCAGTGGTTTGTGGTCAGTGAAAATTATCACATGGCGCCCTTTAAAGGTGTCTGAAGTGCAGTACTGCTTCGTAGATCGCCTGCAGTTCCCTGTCGTAAGCCGCGTGTTTCTGCGAGGAAATCGTGAGCTTCCTGCTGAAGAATGCAAGCGGTTGCCAGATATTGCGGTGTTTCTGCTGTAAAACGGCTCCAATCGCGTAATCTGACGCATCTGTGAAAATGGCCCACTCTGCTTCAATATTTGGATGAGACAACAAAATGGCCGCTGCCAGAGCCTGTTTGCTGCGCGTGAAGCGGAAGGGGAGACTGGAGATCGGTTTCGGCGGGAGGAGGGGGATTGGCGGGCATGTGTGGAATTGGAGGGGTGGGGATGGTGGCATTGAGGACTCGAAGTTCGTTGATGGATTCGTGATGTGTTGGAATTTGGGAATATTTGGGTTTGGTTTTGAATTTTGTGACAGTGGATGGGACAGACGACCACTGGAGGTCATTCGGAAGATTGAATATCGATTTGAGTGGAATTTCAGGTGGACTGAGGCATTTAGACAGTGGTCATAGAATCCTTAATCCTTATAGAGTTCTTAGGGTTTTATAAGATTTAATGCTTAATTTTCAGTGAATTTTTGTGAAATTGACGGATTTTTTAATGGAAAATTCAGTGGAGTTTACCCTGAATCAGTCTTTCTGAATGTTTTGAGAATTTTTTTCATTTTAGAAGTAGTTTTGGAAATCAAACATCCTTACATGAAGTGTTATCAAATGGAATTGGGGTTTCCATTGAAATCTCAGAAAATTGACTGATTAACCCCTCACGTATATTCATGAAAATTTGAATGACTTTCTTTAAAATTGATTATTTCCAAAACTATGGAATTTAACTCAACCAAATAAATAACAACGAAGAAAGGAATACTGTAACTTCAATTACATATTGGTTTCATAATTTTCCGTTGATGAGAAGTCATTACATTTTATTTGTATCGAGCGTACTCCACACTTCGAAACAAAAGGGAATTAATAAAAATGTCATAAATCAGTTTTCTCTTTATATTATAAAAATTCAAATCGACTTCTGGTGACCAAAATTTGATACTCGTAATCAAGATTTCAAAATTAATTAATTAATTAATTAATTTTCTTCTGGGGCTGGAGTCCAGGTTCCTGGATGCTTTTTTTCGACATTCGGACCCTGGGTTGCCGCGTTCAGTTGGGCGAAAATTTCTGCTGCTCCCTTGATGAACTTCCGGTAGAAATTTAGAGTACCGAGGTACCTGCGCAGTGCTTTTACAGTGATAGGCCTCGTAAATTCGAGAATCGCGTGGACTCGATCTCTGGGTGGCTCAATTCCCTGGGCGTTGATCGCGTGTCCAAGGAATATGACCTCTGGCTGCCCCAGGACTGATTTGGGGACGTTTACTATCAGTCCGTAGTCTTGTAGGCATTGAAAAAGTATTCTCAGATATTCGCGATGTTGTTCTTCGTTGTCCGATGCTACCAAAATTTCATCTATGTATGGAAACAGAAATGCTAGATCGCGTGTCACTTCATCTATTAGACGTTGAAACGTCTGAGCCGCGTTCCTCAAGCCAAAAGTCATGTACGGAAATTCAAAAACTGCAAAAGGCGTGATTCTCACTGTCCTCAGTTGCAACTGGAATTTGATTAAACGCTTTGACCAGATCTATGGTAGAGAAAATTGTTTCGCCGTAGAAGTTGGCAGCTAAATCCTCTAAATAACGAACAGGGTACTTATCTGGTATTGTTCTATCGTTGAGTGCGCGGTAATCTGAGCATGGTCTCCATTCGCCGTTCTTCTTCGGGGCCAAATGGAGCGGAAATGACCAAGGACTTTCGCATCTCCTTGCAGTTCTCAGTTTTAACATGCTCGAAAATTCAGCATGCGCGATTTTGAGTTTATCTGGCGCCAAACGGTGCGCTTTGCAGGCGATAGGTGGTCCCGGTGTCGTTCTAATGTGGTGGAGAGTAGATTGCTCCGTGTTTCTGAGCATTTCCTTTGGTTTCGTTATTGCCGGGAATCCTTTCAGGATAGACGCGTACAGTGAATCTCCGTTGATCTCGAGCAGCTTAACAGGCAGTGCGCGGAAACGCGTAAACTCGCCATTCGATTTTAGGCTTGTTGAGCTGTCGATTAGGCACTCGTTCCTCAAATCCGATAGCAGATTGAAGTGGTGCGGGAAATCAGCACCAATGATGGGGCTGCTGATGTCTGCCTCGACAAAATGCCACGTTAAGTCTCTGCGGAGACCGAGATCGGGCGAGATGGATGTGTAGCCAATTATTTCAGCGTCTGAGCGAATGGAATTCAAGTAAAAAAACAAATTAATTCGTGGAAACGACATTCGAACATTTCAAAATATTCAAATTCCTGCGGTACTCATCCTATTCGATGACAAGAGCATTACAAAATATTCAGTAGGAGTAATACAAGTAAGAAATCTCAGAATTCCACTCCAAACGTAAGTACAAACAGCATATATTTTCACATTCATCAGTAGAATGTGTCAACAAGATGGAAAAACGATAAACGATACACGATAATACAAATAATTTTTCACTGATATTAGCTTTTTAGCGTTCTCCTCCAGTGGGACCTACTGGGAAAAGGAGGAGAATCAATTCTCCAAAAACCTCGTCCAGCAGGAAGAGATTATCAACTCCAGACTTAGAAATTGATGAAGCTTTGGCAGAGTTCTTTTTTGGATGCAATATCCCTTTCAATGTGGTGGAATCCGAATTTTTCAGACGCCTCATCAAACTTTGAATGCATCGTATCAACGACCATCAAGAAAGAAGCTTGCCACAAAATTGGTGGATAGAATCCATCAAAAGGTAGTTAAACCAGCAGAATTCAGCGATGAAACAGATGGTATATTGTTAATAGATGGATGGAAAAATTCTTCAGCTGACACTAAAAATGTTGTCTGCACCATTTTTACCAAAGTTAAAAAAAGTATTTTTTTGCATTCATGGGATTTTACAGAATTGACTGAAACTGGTGATGCATTAGCTAAAGTAATTGATGAAGCCTTCGTCATGGCACAAAAGAGATTCAAAGTGAATATATATGGAGTTGTATCGGACAACGCATCAGCCATGATGCGAATGGGTCGCCTTGTCAGTGTTTGGCACATCACCTGTCATTTTCACAGTGCCAACTTGTTGTTGAAGTCACTTGTCGATCCAACATTTGCTGAATCCATCAATAAACTGCTACGAGAGTTCAAAAATTCTAAAGCTGAGAGAGAATGAACTAAACGTCAAGGAACGAGGATCATGCTGGCCTGCGAAACGCGATGGTGCACATACAGAGACACATTTCGTTGTTGTTTAAAAAATCTTGTTATCATAAGACAGATGGTTAAGGACAAGGTTGTGGTACTCAAAATGGAAAATCTAAAACTTCTCGAGGATAGTGCTCCGGATGCAAAGTTGCAGGACTGCATATCACTGTTCGATCCTGTATGTGAACTGGTAAATAAATACCAGAAAACTGATACCAACATTGCAGGTGCAGCAGAACTGTGGTTAAAATTAAATATTCCAATCGATAGTAATACCATTGATAATACACTCGAAGGTCGATTGAAGAAAGTCCTCCAGCCAATCGCCTTGGTGGCTAATTTTCTACACCCAGTATATCAAGGAAAACAATTTTCCCATTTGGAAGTCTTCAACACCACCGTTTTCAAATTCTTGAATGAGGATTTGGCTGTTAAAAATGCCAGTGAATTGGAAGGTCTGAAAGAATATTCGAAAAAGGAAGCGATTTTTGGCACCTTGTTTAGCAAACAACTGAGATCTCTGGCAATTTTCTGGGGAATGGTCCAAGTGCACTATCCTGCATTATCTGCGTTAGCTTTGAAATTATTGGGTATCCCGAGCTCTTCCGCTCAGATTGAACGACTCTTCTCGAATTGGGCATTCATTCACTCAGATCTTCGAAATCGTTTGACTGTAGAGAGGTCAATAAAATTGGTTTCTGTGTATTATGCACTAAAGATGCAAGATTCTTCATATGGGGACATTGATGATTCTTTGTGGGAAGAAGACAGTAGGGCCATGTAGTTAATCATTTGATGTTAATTTAAATTTTATAGTTTTTTTATTCAAACATTTCATAAATACATTTTATCATGTTTATAGAAGTTTGATTTATCAAATAAAGGAAAGGTTTTATATCTTCAAGTGTCGTCTGTTATCGAAAACTCATCTTAAACCTAGCTATCCTTCAACAATAATAAACAGTACTATTTATTTTAGTCCTACCCCTGTGGGATCTAACAAGTTCCATATATACAACAAAAAAAAAAGAAATATAATCAAGTTGGAAAGTGCAAACTTGGTTATGCTTGTTGCTGCATAGCCTTCTTGCGATCTCTGGGTTATGGAATGGGTGAAAATCAGTGACAAAAGGTGACCCCAAAGACTGTCCTGACCGTGACCCATTACAACAGGTAGAGACCGGGAGAAAGGATGGGATCGGATTGCATGCGATAAAGCACTAAGGTGCACTATGGTGGATTGCGCGAGAGTCAAAAATGGAGATCACGTAAAAAGAAAGAACCCCTTCTAATGCCATAAAAAAATGTTTTTATTAGTGATAAAAAAGAGGCTGTCTACAATGATCCCAAGATAAAACCTCGGAGAGGAGAATTTTGGAGAATTAGAATTGGAAAGGAATGAAAAGAAAAAGAAAAAAATTATAGATAACAAATGAGCATTAACTTACAGTTGTTGATTAAGTAAAATTGGGGTGAGTGTGGTCACTCAGTCGCGGTGATGTTGCGCTCCGATGACCCTTACTAGCAGGAAAAAAAGCTAATTTTGATGACAAGTAGTGTTGATGGGTGACTCTCTGTGACTAATGACTTACGATGGCAGTTTCACTTGTCCGGTGAAAAGACAGGTAAGATGGAGATTCGACTACCTGGGGCTGCAGGAAAGAATGACTCCAGGTGGCCACTTGAACGACGAGACCACAATACGTCGTTGGGGCGAGTATCTACAGCTCCGTGACGAATACTGCCCTCAAGACAGTGCGTTGAGGAATTAGTGTAGATGAGTCCACTAATCGGCTGGGTCCAAAATAGTGCAGTCGAAATATGCAGATTGCGAATAATCACTGTCCGTGATTTGAGCCAGGCCAAGAACTGATTCGGATAGCTTGGTTGGCAATTGACTCTCTGTGACTCGTTCTTAGTAATTGGCCTTTGCGACTGCGACTGTCTACTGACTGATTGCTGACTAACTGGCCGACTGACTGGGCGACTAACTGGTAACTGCTTGATAGCTGGCCTAGTAACTGCCTTGGATGTCCGGGGGCAGCCCTTATATATCCTTGATTGACCCCATCCGTAATGAGGGATTCCGAAGGGGTGGGTTCATGGCAACCCGATGTCCTCGGATGATGGCCATATCTGGATATTCGTATCATTTTATGACTTCTGCGCGCACCGGGCTGATTCGTGGTCAAGAGGGTAGAAAAGCGAGGGTGAGTTCAGGCCTCGCGCTCTACGCGTGATTCAAGGAATCGGTCCCCTGTTATGATTCCCGGAATCTCAGTTTGACCTTTCGTAATGATGACGCACGCCTATCGAGGGGGAGTGATAATGGGGTGGAAATCGTCATAATTTTTGATCCATTGGGTTTTTAGGAGCGCACGTGTTCATAGAATGACGTCATGGCCTCTTGATGTGCGATAAGCTACAGCATAACCTTGGAGAATTGTAATGCCTTCTTCCAGGTGAGTTATCCGGTGTTCATTAAAATTGGCCTAGTCAAAAATGCTGAACGCATAGAGTGGAAAATCGTGGTTTTACCAATGAGTGGAGAATCGACTGTCGATTCATTCGTGTTACTCGTGAAGTATCTCAAGTTACACCTGGGTCAGGTGTATTTCGGGGCACGTGCGAGTCTTGCATTTTCCGGTGATTATTTTCTTACTCATTATAACAACGGTCCACAGAGGCTGGGTCTGGCTATTTGGAAACGCTTGATTATGAGTTTTTCCATTAGGCTGATTTTTATGACCGTGGTCACCCTCAAGTGGTTCCGGTGGGGCGTCTTGAAAACGGTCTCCCCACATTTAGTGTCACCGAGCCCTCATAATTTACGTATTTTATGGGGTTCTTATGATCGTTGACAGCAAGCCATGGGTGTGGTTTTACTTATTGCATGATCGCAGTTTCCGTAGACACTGGGTATCTCAATTGGTCAGTTGTATCCTTGTATAGCCACGACATCCACTGTTCCCCCTAGTAACCCCAGCAACAATGGCGGCACCCCTGGTACACGCGTCGCCTTGGGTGGTAACAATCTCGGTCGTCCTACACGCTCCATGGTATTTGTTGAAGATGGATATTTTTATTTATAAACTCCATAAAGAAAACGCGGATTCCGCGACAGCCTATTCTCTTCTTATAACAACTGGATAGGCATCTCCTCTTTCGAAATACTATCTATTAAATACTCATATTAACTCTAAATATATAAAAGTCGAATATTCTTACCTTTCATCTGAAATCACGACGAATAATCGGAGTCTTTACCTATCAGTCATTCAAAATATGAATTAAAAACTTATTATGATCTAGTTTTTTAAGAATCACGACCTCCGATCAATTTATAATCATAAAAAAGTCTGTAATTTTGCCTATTTTCTTCTTATAATGACTGAATGGGACTCCTCACTTCACAATATTATATATGTAATTTATTCAATCTGAATATGTTAAAGAAATATATTCTTATCTTTCATGTTAGATTTCAACGGATAAGTTAAAGCCTTCATATATCAGTCATTAAAAATATGGATTAAAAACTTTTTATTATTTTGTTATTTTCAAATCACGAATTCTCATCACTTAATCGTCTTGCATACGACTTCAATATCACCGATTGTCTTCTCATAATAAGTGAATAGGAATATTTCTCTCTTTCAAAATACGATAATGAATATTTCCATCTATCAGGTGAAATATTTTCATCAGCCAGTCATTGAAAATAAAAACTGCAAATAAACTATGAATTAGTTTTTTTGGTATCGTGAAATTTTAAGTGGTAATGGACGTCTGTTAATAATTGATGTCGATTGGGGGTTAAATTATTCTGGGGTATAGCACTCAAGGAGAGTTTGTCAGTCATCAAGGGGATAAAAAAAAGTTTCTGGACGAACTTTCCCAATTCTGGATAGCTTGTCGAGGCCATATGCCAGCATAATTTAGAAGACTTCAAATTCTTCTTCCCCAATTCATTAAATATGTGACTCTTCTCTTTGTAGTAGCCTATTGAGCCCTCTTCTGATAGCTGATCTCGGAAAAAAATTTCCATTTCAATCATTCGACTACGATCTTCTAAAAACAGGTGCCCACCGTACTTATGATGCAAGAAGTTGGCTGCAAGAATTGGTGGAGACAATATCTCTCGAAACCCGTCAGTGTCATCACTAGCCTCACATAATTCCTCGAACAGAAGCCACTCCTCAGCGATATCAGAAATACCACATTTCTGGGTCCTTCAACAAGTGTGATTCCATTCCTTTATTTTCTAGAAGCTATCCATAGATTTTCATGTTGTATTTGTCTTTGACCATTTCCTTTGCCTCCAAAATGATTTGTGTCTCCTGCTGCCCTTCCATAACATCCCAAGAATTTAGAAACAATTGCCCATTCTGACGAGTTTGCAGTATCCCAATGACTACTTCTGGGAATTCAGAATTATCTACTGTTATTGATTTAAACAGGATTAAAACACAATCTGAAGAACTCAGTTGCTTCTGATCTTTATCCACTAAATCACAGACATTTTTCAGAAGAGTAGTGGCTAGATCATCTCTGGATAAGAGTCTGTATGCAGGTTAGAGTAAGGAAACGAGAGTGATGAAATAAATGGATTGAACTACATCGAAACTGAGACCAAAAGCATAGATAAATTTGGTCACTGCTATATCTATAGCTGAACGATCCTCCTCACTCAGACTGTCTAACCAGGCACCTGTCTTATTACGTTTACGATTTTTTGGTGGCTGTGGTGTCATTGGAAAATCATTGGCTGGTGCGCATGTAATTTGGACATTCATGGATGCTGGGGGTGTTTCTTGAACCAGGAGATTAACATGAGGAGTCCCATCACCAGCATCAGGAGGCTACTTATCCTGTGGTAATACCTATTTTTAACCAAAACATGAGTATTTTATTTATTTTTTTTATTTATTTATATACGTGCCTTGGTGAGTTTACAGCAAGCGACACTCACATTGCACGGGGGGGATAACAAGAGACAGAGTAAAAAGAATACATAAATATCAACATGAACAAGCGGCGGTATCAAAACTTAAAAATTAGAAAATTCATACCTAAAAGTTACCAGTCAAAATCAAGATCAAAATTAAAATTTAAAATTACCAGTCGTCTCCCGTATATTTCTCCCTGAGATCAAGAGCCTCCAACCAGAAATAAGCCCATCTTTTGAGCTCTTTGGGGTTTTTAATGTCAATTAGATTCGCAACAAGGTCTACATCAAATCTGTCCCTCAGTAGGTCATGGAAATATTTGGCTCTCAGATCGGCGTAGTGAGGACAGTTTACAAGAATATGAGTAATGCTTTCGCCTTCGGAATAGCATAACTTGCAGAACCCTTTCGCATTGAGCTTCTGACATACGTTTTTCAGAAAAAATCTAACCGCATACACATTAGCCAAACGTATTTGCGCAATAATTCGTGTGAGAGCAATAGGGCAACGGAGAGTAAGGTATCTCGCCGCGCCATCAGGGATCCCTCTGGGTATTTTGATTTGCAGAGACGTGGCGGCCTGATGTATATCCAAGTCTTTCATTCTTAGCCGAAGAGAGAACTCACGCAAGATGGCCTCTTTATTAGCTAATCAGATACTAGGGTCAGAACAGTGAATTAAGAAATCCAAACTTGTCTGCTCCAGAATCGTTAAGAGCCTTGAGACCCAATTGCAATCAACCTTGTTTGACACTTTATCCAGCAACCACACCAGCTTATTCCAGCAAACTAGTGCCAATCTATCCTCACTCATGCGTAGCATTTTGACGATCCAATTTAATGTGAGCTCAAGGGCTCTTACACCCAGATGATTTAGGACTAATTCAAGCCTCAGGAGATAGCCTGGTGTGTTTGCTGGAACTTGTAGCATTTGCCTGAAAAAAACCGCTTGAATTCTCTCAATGGCCTCAAAGTGGCCCAGTCCCCATGATGCAACAGCATACAGAAGGGTAGGGGACACAACACAGTCAAACAGTTTTAATTTACTACACCAGGCATCTGACTTGGCTTTAGCCAGAATGGCTTTGGTTGATCCTATCGCGACTTTTGCTTTTTTGACCGCGTGGTTAACAGCTGCAAACCCCTTTAGGCTGCTTTCCAATAGAACCCCTAGATATTCGTATGACTTGACCGTCTCCAACAATTCTCCATCGTAAGAAAAGGCCCCTCTTTTATATCTTCTAATTCTCCCACTAACCCTGAAAGGCAGTACCTTGGTTTTACCTGTATTGACTATTAGCCCATTATCATCACAATATTCCTTCAGGATTATTAATTTTTTTCTCACGTCAGCCATACTATAAGCAAGAAGCGCAGTGTCATCTGCATATGTTGGCATTAGGAGGTCGTGCGTGGCGTCAATACTGAGCCCCTTACAATCTTTTTCTCTAAAAAACTTTTCAAAATCCGATACATATAAGATAAATAGTAGGGGACTCAGGATCTCGCCCTGCAAGACCCCCTCAGTCATGTCAAATTTTTTTGAAAATTACGCCTTTAATTTAACGTGAGCTGTGGCATTATCATAGATATTTTTTAGAATTCCAATCAATTTCGGACTTAAGCCAATACGAAGTAATTTTTTCCAGAGAAGGATGTGAGGAACAGAGTCAAAAGCACGACGAAAATCAATAAAAATGACATAGATAACATTGCCCGAAAATCTCAGCTGCATTTGAATAGCAGTTGTCAGTGCAAAAATCTGGTCCTCACATCCTCTCCCTCTACGGAAACCAGCCTGTGACTCGGGCAAGACCGACGCATTCTCCATCCACTTCTCAATTCTAGAAGCAAGAATTCTTGTAAAAATTTTTAGGACACATCTAGTGAGAGCGATGCCTCTATAATTAGCTGGGTCATCTTTTGGGCCCTTTTTGTGTATCATAGAGAGAACAACGTTGGGCCAACTCGTCGGGACCCTTTCCTTCTCCAAAATATCATTAAACAATTTCAGTAGAATAATTTTACCATCAGGAGGCAACGCTCTTCAAACTTCGTTCGAGATAATATCAGGCCCAGGTGCCTTGTTACATTTACTGGCGGTGAGAACCTTTTCCAATTCCTGAAGGGAGATAATAAAATCTAATTGTGGATGTCTATCATCACCAAACTCAATAGCAAAACTGGTACATTGGGGGTAGACATTCGAATAAAATTCCTCCCACATAACTCCTGAAATTATATTGCCGCCCTCGTTTTTCTTCCCGAACTCTCTCACAACACCCCAAAACTCATTCATATTCTTAACATTGGCCAATCTTTTTCTAACATCAGCAAAATACAGAGATTTCTTATCAGTTATCATTATTTTATAATTTTTTTTCAAGTCATGGTACCTCTCAAGCAAATTCTTATCTAATTCCTTATCACACAAATGTACATTTTTCTTGTAGGCTCTCCAGGCCCTGTTTACTTCCAATTTACAGATACGCGACTCAACATCATCCCATTTCCTCTTATGAATATCCCGGGCATTCTTCTGAGCCCCTCTCCCACTTTGACTCTCAATCATACCCATCTCTCTCTCCACCGAGACAATCGACTCTCTGAGATACTCATTCGTCTGCTCAATATGCACAAGTTCATCTGCATAGAAACAGTCAAGAGAGTTCCCCAGTTTTTCCGTGAACTCAGTGCAACGCTCAGGCATCCATTTCAACTTATCTAACCCCTTAACTAATCCCTTGTCCTTCTCAACACTGGACGAAAGAACATTAAATCATCGAAATTAAAGTAAAACATAATCGGAAAGTGATCCGAGGCAAAAATTTCATCCCACACCACAAGCCTTTGCACGAGACTCAACGCTGGTATGTTCACCCAGCAATAGTCCACCGAGCTTAAGCCTAGTACACTACTATACGTAAACTGACCGGGACAGTCCCCTGGCACTCTTCCATTCAAGAGAAAAAAACCACCATCATTCAACACTTCAATCAACACTCGTCCTTCTTTCTCTTTTTTTAAATCGAGGCACACACGAACACTTTGAAGCACTGAGTCTTGTAGAAGCTCCTCTGGAATCTCATCCTTCATTGAACCCGTTCGGCCGTTGCAGTCGCCTCCCACCACCATTGGATCCTCCCCATATTTTTCACAAATGTTCTCCAATGTTAAACTTAAGAGGTTTAAAACACTTTCATACTGCTCCATGTTGCGGAAAGGATGGATGTAAACTACCCCAACTATCATCTGTACACTACTAGCCTGAACAAGGGTAAAAATCCACCAAGAGGATGTAGCTACTACCGAGGCCTCTAGCCCCTTATTAACCAGTAGACATAATCCACCGCTGCCACGACCTCTGGTAAAATCTCTAACCGCTGGAGCCCAAAAAGATTTGAAGTTGTTGTCAATGCAGTGGGGCACAAAGGTGGGAGTTGATTCCAACCAAGTCTCACAGATACCAATACAAATAGCCTTCTCCAACCAAGCAGCAGCTTCCCACAAATTTTTAGCCCCATTACTGTTCCCAAAAATACAAAGCGCCTGGAGAGCAAGATGTTGAATTTTATTCAAAATGAATTAAATCGACGAAGAGAGGCCGCTGTACGACTGAGCAGTCTCCATGCTGTTCACGCCGGTATTACTCACCGAACTTCTTGGAACTCTGGGTTTATCAGCCTTTCTTACCTCCTCAACAAAGGTCCCAGTGGTCTGATTCCAGGCAAACCATGTTTTGCCGATTTGCACATTGTTGTATCCATATTTGATGCTTTTACCTTTCGCCTTTTCAACACCAGCCAGTTGTCTCGCTCTCCAGGCAATCTCTCTTTCCATCGCCGTGCGATCGGGCTCCACAAAAATGGATAAACTTTGAAGACATCGACTCTTTTGCTCCAAAATCTGTTTTTTCGTTTCCCAGGATTTTAGGGTCACTAGATAACAACGATTTCGTTCTTGCCTAAACGTGGAGACGTCTTGTACCACCTCTTTTAGCTTGAAATAATGGAGCAGGAATTTAGCCACAACATCTTGATGATTATTATTATCTTGAGCGTCCAAGCCTCTAATGATCACATTCAGCCTCTTCTCTGTCTTTTCACGGTCCTCAACGCTTTTGGACACTTTATTCAACCAATTAGTAAAATAGACATTAGGTGTTGAAATGTCACCTTGTGGATTTCTCTGCTCAAGGACTGATACGCGAGCCATCAAGATAGCTTTCTCCTCTTTTCCATAACTGTCATTGCTCTGTAATACGGATATTTGAGACTCTACTGCTGAAATTCTCTGATTTTGTTCATCGAATCTCACGTCGATTGAGTTTTGTAGGTTCTGCAATTGTTGGCTATTCTCCTTGCGAAAATCAGCAATCTGTAACGAAATTCCGTCCATTCGCGCCAGGAGGGCCTTCTGAAGGGCCTCTAACATCGCTTTCTCACCCATGTTGACGTGCGCCTCAGGGGTAATTGAATTTATCTGCAACAATCTAAAACATGAGTATGAAATGTGAAAGAAAACTCAGAAATCAACTTTGTGTCTAATGGATAATAGAAAACTCACCTCGCTAGATGAGGACTCTGTCGTTTTTACTCTTTTATCCGTTGGCTCTTGACATTTTTTTCTGCAAGACAGAAGTATGGGATTAAGAGGTTAGGCATCTTGATCTGAATTGACTTGATTTTTATCGTCATCTTGTTACTAATTTTTTATTCAAGGTATATGTAAATTATTTATTCTCACCTGTGGTCTTTCAACCTCTGCTGTCCGGTACTCTGATAGACTTTACCGCAAAACAAACACTCTGACCGATAACCAGGAAGAGGCTTAATGTGACCGACCTCCTAATAATCGTACTTAGGCCTCCCCCCGAGTCCATGATTCATCTCTTTCTTGTCTCTTAATAATAAATTGAAAATTAATCTCCCCAATTAGACCAAATTAAGCGAGGCTGGATGACGAACAGAGAACGTGAGGTTATTATACCGCCTTCCGCGCAAAAATACCAGGGTTTTGCTTAATGGCGCAAGATGGCGCCACATGCGGTAGAAAACGGTCTAAAACCTTTCCGCTAAAATACCAGTTTTTGGCCATGTCAAAAACGTGATAAAATACCGGTGGTATTTTATTTGTCCAACCTTGTGACCATGATATTTTTTCACTAAATTAAGGCGCTAAGATTTTAATTCTTCTTTAGATAATATTATCATTTTATTCAAGTTAGATGGAATACCCTCAGGAGTGAAATGTTAGAAAATACAGACTTTTAGAAACACGCACAAACAGGAAACGAGTAATAAAACCTAAAATTCCTCAACGTAGTTTGGACCATTCGAGAATAAAGGCTCCTTTTGTATTTGTTTTGTTGTCTAGTGCAATATGAAACCGGTAAAGTCATAAAACCATTCCGAAGAGTGAGTTCTTGCTTTCCCACAGACAATTTCGAGGATTTTCTTCCCTTTCCCTTTTTTCGGTCTTACCACATATGCGGGCCTTTGTTCATGTCACGTAGGCCCGAGAGTTTGGGCTGGGCCAGCGCGAGACACTGGGGGTGTAAGACCAACCCCATCGTCTTAGGTCAGGGTTACAATTGGTCCCCTACTCTATCTAGTGGGACAAACTGTTGGTACGCGACACTTAGAATAATTGTTAAGACTTAAGATAAGTTCAGATTCACCTCCTACGTCGAGGAGTAAAGTTCAAACCTCGCGATTAAATTGTTTATGTGAAGTAAAGTTTAAAGTTATTTTGTGAAACACATTTCGGAATAGAATACTATATAAACAGTTGATAATTGTGTTCACCTAAAAATCTGTGTGTTATTCATCGAATTATTCAAACTACCCGCACTTGTGAAGCAGAGTGGTTTAGCACTCCACGGGTAGAGATCCCGCCACCTGGAATAGCAGAGAACCAGCTCGGTACGTGATAAGCGCTTACATATACTGATTTCTATACCACGGCCCGCCAAAGTCTGCTGTCAGAGCTAATCGTGCTTCCAACCTCAATTAGTGTGTTTCAATAGGTTGAATAAACCGACGTCGGTGGCCGAAGTGGCTAGGTGCGAGCCTAGTGTGCGAAAGGTTGTGAGTTCGATTCCCCGTGGAACCGAATTTTTCAACCGGAGGCTCCGGCGAGCGGGAGGTCGCGAATATAGTGACCGCCTGTACCGGCATGGCTTTTCTGTGGTTTCCCATACTACTCCTATGTTCTATAGGAGTGCGAATGCGGTGCAGTGTAGAATCCACAGCCGCATGCATAGGGTTGGATAGGGCCGATTAGCCAATCAGAGGACAGAAAGGGCCGGAATAAAAAAAAATATAGGTTGAATAGACCGCATTGTATCGGGTGATGAGCCTTTACGACCCGGGTCGTAAAGGCCCATCGCCTCCACTTAACGTTCGTTCGATTCAGCATAAGGTGGCAGTAACGCCACTGGAAAACGGGAGAGCACAGTAGAGTTCGAAAATTTGAATTTCTTCTTCTTGATATTACTTTTTTATTTACTTAAAAAAAAGTAATTTGAAGTAAAATACAGAAAAAGTAATTCCAGTAGCGAGGAGGTGACCGGAGAAAGTCACATGTAAAAGTTTCGATAATTATTAATTTATTCAGTAAAGTTTATTCCATAAACTAGTGATGTAAACAAATTTTAAAGATCTTTTCTATTTAAAATTACTCATTATATATATGAGCACATCCGCAGCAAGTCAGCAGGCCAGAGAAATCAATGTTGGGGTCTTTCGTTTGAATTTTTTTCTGAAAAGATAGCTATTAAACGAAAATTTTGAAAGAAAAAAACTTGTAAAATATTGATAATTGAGGGAGTTATATTTCTTTGAAAATTTAGAGTTTTTATTCATGATTTTTATTTGTTTCAAATTTGGCCCAATATTTCAGCGGCATTTCAAAAGCTTGATAACTTTTGAAAGCGCCCTTTAGCGCACTCATAAACATGAAAATCCTCTAAAATGAGTCGGCATGCGCATTGCATATTGGATTCAGTTTGACGAGATTTATATGAGGAAACGTTTTTTCAATCGTTAATTAGTTAGAAACCTAACTTTGTAAAAGTTTTCACTAAAAATTTTCTGTTATGTCCGGAGACGTTATCAGCGTCGAGGAAAAACTTTATTTACTTTTCGTTAATTTTCCTTAATAAAGCTAGAATTTGTTTAATTGAAATTTTGGACGACGCTAAGCTTTTTTTTATATTCTTACCTTGGAGAATTGATAATAGATGTAAATTTTGGTTTATTCAAAAATAGGAAAGACAAGAAGAGAATTGAAGTTAGTTCAGTTCACGTATTTATTTATTTACTTTTCGTTAGGTCACAAAAACAATGAGTAAATCAATAGAATTTCTATCTCTATCCTTGCAATGATTTCCGTGATCGAATTTATTATGATTGGATTGTTCATTGGACTCACATAATTTTGATATTTATAATCCTTATCCTATTGCGGTGTCAACTTTTTGACTGTGGATTCCTAGGGCAATCCTGCCACGTTTCTCTGCCAGTAAACTATCACAAATACTTAGGCGAGAAGCCTTTCTTCCACTTATTATGAGAAATTTGGTTTTATATTGTTAGAATTTAAATGTCCAGCACTTATAACTAATTGAGCCACACCCACCGGTCGTTCACAACAAGTTCTCTTCACTTGTAAGAAACACTTTTACCGTCGGTTAAAGAATACTGTATTCCTGATCTATTGCCGGTTTCTATTCTCTACTATTATTCGAGAATAGTTCGATTTTTAATTACTCTATTCGAAAACCGAACAAAAGTCAGACCGATTCCAAAGAAATTTTCCACCAAGAAATTGATGGTCACTCGCGAGAGGGTTTTTAGAGACTGATTTGGAAAAGTTCGATTGGCCGGATCCCAGAGTGGGGGAGGTGTCATTTTCATTTCTTTATTCTTCGGTCATCGAACTAACTTTTGTTCTTTGTTTTTTTTTTTGTCAACTTGCATTTTGGGGTGCTGTTGGCCCCTGAGAAATGCATACGTTGCGCATTCTCTGGTCACTGGCATCGTTCATGTACGTTGAAAAGTAATATTTAAGTCGCTACAATTTCGGGTATTTTAGGCGATAAAATCAAATTAAAATAATTTGGACATTACATTTCATTAAAAATTGTCAATAAAATGACCAAAATATTGACGCCAGTATGTCTTTTGCCGTAATTCGGCGGTTATCCATTGTTTCAGTGCGATGAATACTGGAACTGACTGAAAATTGCTATTATTATCCCCGAAATGAGTGAATATTTAATTAAATATTAGCAAATCACAGAGGTTAGGCTCACTATATCTTCTATTATTCATCTTTAGTAGGATGTTTTGGTGAAAAATTATTTTCTTGATTTATTCAATGAAAATAGATGAATAATAGAAGATAGAAAAAGTCTAACCTCCACCACTAGCTAATATTTAATTGAATATTCCCTTATTAGGAGGATAACGGCATGAATAATTGCGCGTTTCGGTCATTTTTAATACTTGTCTCACTGAAAAAATTAATAACCGCCGAACAACGGTGAAAGATAAACACTAATTACCACCAAAATTCTTGTTTCTTTCTAAGTTATGGTTTTGAGTAATTAACGAGTGAAAAAGAATTTTTTTTTCTTGTATAAGCCCTGTTAAATTGCAGATAATGCTATGTATGACGTCTCATTCGGAAGGGTTTTTCATGGTCTTTGAGAGTGTCAAAGAATGATTTGACAGACCGAAACTCGGGGGAGATGTTGGGGTGAATTTGGAACAAACAAACATTTTTGAAAAAAATTAGAAATTTTCAAAAAATCATAACTCCCTCAATTATCAATATTTTTCAAGTTACTTTTTCGAATTTTTTGTTCTGCTTTTGATAACTTTTAATAACTTTTGAGAGTTGGAAAACATTCATTCCTCACCTCGTGAGAGAAAAGAACTTCAATGAGATGGAAATTTCGAACAATTTTTTAAAAGAAAAACTTGAGACGGCAGGAGATTTTATTTAAAATGAAAAGCCCCTCTGATTGTTGGAAAACATGATGCTAACAATAATATGACTAAAACATCTCCAACTCATCTTAAATTTATCCTCGGAACAATGCTGGGAATGAGTCTTCTGGAAAATCTCCAACCTGCGAAATAGATTCCTTCCCTAAGGAGACACCTCCTAATTCTACGTCCATAATGATATCCTTCTCTGCGGTTAATTCTTTTTCTCGTGTTGACAATTAAAGTTTAACTGTTGAGTTGAACAGTAATTGTTGCTTCTCTTATCTCTCAGAGTATCCAGGAATGAGATGTTTATGTAAAACTATTTGTATTTTTAAGAAAAACCATAATGCTTTCTTTGAGAAATTCAATCAAATTTCTATTGGATATAAAATTCCCATTTTTTTTCTTTCATTAAAAAATAAATCATTTCTTTTTCAATTTTCAAAATTTAATTCCGATGAAAATTTTCCGTTTCTTTCATTTTTTTCCATTTCCGTTTATTCAATTGATAACATTTTCAATCAACTCATTCCATCGGGAATAGCTTAAAATTGCCAAAAAAGTTGGAAATTTGCAGGGTTGCAGGTTGCATTTTTCATTTTCTTGCTCAAAGCACCAGTAAAGTTTTTACGGAACATGTGGAAGAATCAAAGTGGGATTTCACACCATTCTATCCAAAAATAATTTTATAATGTTAGCTATAACCTACAATAATTTCGATGATCACTGTGTTGAATTTTTCAAATGTAAATAGATTATTCCCGGCAACATGAGTAAGGTGGATTTTGAAAGATTTAATCGCGGCTTCCCACAGCCCACCGAAATGAGGACTTAATGGAGGTAAAAAATGCCATTCTATTCCTTGATCTCCCAAAAAGCGATGGATTTTGTTTTGAGTGCCTTGATTCCGTAATTCCCGTACGATTTCTTTAATTTCTCTGTTGGCACCAACGAAATTAATTCCGTTGTCAGAATACAATGCCGTAGTTTTCCTCTGCGGGAAATAAATCTTCGGAGAATGCCTAAAAATCCTGCGCTCGTCGTCACTTACTAGCTCCAGATGGGTAGCCTTGGATGCCATAGAGATGAATGCTGCTACGTATTCCTTGACCATTATTCTGTTTCGGTATTTCTCCTCTTTGATGAAAATCGGACCACAATAATCGACTCCAACATGTTGAAAACCGAAGACTGCTAGATTTGAAATTCTCCCCTCTGGAAAATTTCCCACGGTAATTGGTTTGTAACAGTTTAGCTCGACTACATGTGACACAGTGATGAATTATTTTTGAATTTGATTTTTTCCATCTAATGGCCGATATTGTTGTCTCAATGCATAGAGGGTGATTTGAACTCTTGAATGGAAATGTGAACCATATTTCTCCTTTATAATTAATTTCATTATGTGATTGTTTTTTGGGACTATCATTGGATGTTTCTGATCATAAGATATTGGTGCATTCTGGAGATACCCGCTAATACGCCAAGTGCCCCCTTCATCAATAAAAGGATTCAACTGTGACAAACGAGGAAGTTTCTTGTTTTTCGATTTCTTTCTGTTTGATGCGTTGTTCATTTTTAATTCTTCAGTGAGTGGATCCATTTGAACTGATTGAATTATGTGTGATCTAGCTTTGTTCCTCTCTTTCAACGTTAGATGTCCTCGACAAAAATTTAGTTTTTTTTTAGATAAGTAGAAATGGAAGCAATAAGCTATAACTCTTTCAGCTTTGTGGATGCATGAAAATTGTCCAAACATGTTCTCAGAAATTGAGGTACTGAGACATGTTTTGAATTCTTCAGTGGTCATAGATGCAGGAATTGGATTTTCAGGCCATTCTTGTTCTGAAGCTGTCAACCAACTAGGCCCTGCATGTCACAAAGTGTTGTGCAAAAATTCTTCAGGTAGTTGATCCCTATATAGTGCGTCTGCTGGATTGTCTGCAGACCCCACATGATGCCATTCACAACCATCAGAACCTGGTTGAATTTTTGTCACTCTGTTAACTATAAAGGTTTTCAGGAGATGAGGTGATGTTTCAATCCAATAACGAGTAAACATTGAATCGGACAATAAGATAACTCGTGATATAGGGAGATCGACAGAATCTTTAACGGAATGATATAAAGTAATCAGTGTTTGTGCTGCGCATAGTTCCAATCTTGGGGTACTAACGATTTTTAATGGTGCAATACGTAATCTTGAACATAACAATTCAGTTTTTAATTGACCAGAAGAACCAATCGATCGAATGTATATACATGTATCGTAGCCGATAATGCTAGCATCTGCGAATCCATGTAGTTATATTTCTGTTGGTTCTTCTGACACAAGTAGCTGTTGATTGAATGCTAACCATTCTGTATGGATAAGCTCTGGTACTGATTCATCCCAGTCTATCTTAGTTGACCATAACTGTTGCATTCGGCGTTTTGAAATAAGAATGACTGGGCCAAGCAATCCCAATGGATCGAATATTGATGATATGTTCGACAATATCTTGCGTTTAATGACTGAATCGTTGTTGATCAATGGAAAAATAGTGTATTTAATCGAATGAGTTTCTGAATCCCAACATACTCCAAGCGTTTTTAGAGTTTTATCATCGCTTAAATGTCATTTTTGATTAATACACTCTCTAGGCAGGTGTCGCAAGAATTGAATATCATTTCATACCATTGACGGATGTTTAAACCGCCCTGTTTGACGTATTATATCATTTCTTTTTGAACTGCATTGACATCTTCTAGAGAATCGAAACCAGTTATGAGATCGTCCACATACATATCTTTTAGTAATACGCGAGATAATTCTTGGCATGATCCGTGGCTATTTGGTGTAGACCTCGAATTACCAAGAATGGTGCGGTTGATAACCCAAACGTAACTGTATTTAATTGATATGTTAAGATATTACCTGTTTCATCTCTTCAGAGAATTGATTGATAATTACGATCTTCCTCACGTACCTGGAATTGGCGGAACATTTTTTCTATATCACCAGTCAGTACATATTTGTGGAATCTCAATCTGATGATGAGCGAGAATATATCATTCTGAATGGTTGGAATAGTTAGTAGTGATTCATTCAATGATATTCGAGAGGATGTTTTCGCAGACCCATCGAAAACAACTCGCAATTTAGTGATCATATTAGTCTCTTCTAATACAGCATGATAAGATAAATAAACACAACTGATGTCTTCTTCAAGTGCTTTGGATAAATCGCTGAGCGTGAGATATGCTTTTATAACTTCGGTGTATGCGTGTTGAATTTTATTATCCCGTTTGAATTTCCACTCCAAACTGAGGAATTTTTTCATAGCAATTTCCTATCGACGACGGTGGCCGAAGTGCTCAAATCTCTGGGTCAGACGGCGGAACCCGTAGAGAGCGGGTTCGAGTCCGGCTTGAGGCAAATTGCGATTTTTCATCTTTCAGAAACCGTTAAACGGGAATCTAGACACCGGAAATCATCGAGATTGAATGTTCGGGGAACATTCCGCGATGGTATCCGGTCGATGGACGTCCAGGTCGGCCAAGGTTTTCCAACCAGCTGATCAATTAACAACATGTTGATTGGCTGGGATACCCCCCACCACTCTACCGACCCCCTCCAGGGGTCAGGGGGTATATAAAGACTTCCTTACAACGGGGAGCTTCAGTATCGGAGCAACCTAGCCCTGATGATGCAGACTGAAATGTTTGCGAAACGTCGGCAATAAGCTGAATCCAGACGCGGCATCCATCCCGAAGCCATCATAATGAATAATAATATTGGCCGCGAAAGCCTCAAAACTCAAATACTCCCGCATCTCCACTGATTACCCAGCCGAGTTTTTTTTGCAGGCACAATTCAGGTTGATTACGTTGAGACAATGTAATTTGTCCAATGCTGAGTAAAGAAAGAATTGGACCTGATCTGGGTTAAATATCAATTGGGGCTGGCTTAAAGAATTTTGGATCTGCCAAATTGATATTTTTTGGTATTCTAATTAATTCTTGTGCAATTGATCCCATAGGTACAAATTCGTAAATGGAAGGTATGGAAAGACATTCAAATGATTTTTGATATTTCCCGTCACTTAATTAAAGTAATATCGTTACCTTGCATTTTGTGAATGTTGTCAATCCATTTAAAGCACCAACCGGAATGGAATATTTTTTCTATGGAAGATTTAATTGTGCTGCAAACTTGTTTGTGATGAAATTTGTTGTGGATGCAGAATTTAATACCACTCTTCCATGAACGGGATTTCTTTTGTTATCTGATACATTTAGGGCAGCAGTCGATAGAATTTGATTACTAACTCGATGAGTAATGAGTCTGAATCATGCCGGGATTCGACTTGTTTCATGTCGAATTGACGGCATGTATCAAGTCGGACTCGGACAGGTGCAAATCGGAATATTGGTCTAATTCACGCCTATTTTCGGTTTGATTCAAACCGATTTTTCGGTTTGATTTAAGTCTCGATTCTTGAGCTTAATTGATCAAAGGTCTTCATCAATGCCGAGCGGTTTTTATACGCGGGGGTGTAAAAGGGAGTTCTTGTTAACGGGTTAGGATTCTAAATCGGGGTCTTATGTAGGATTCTATATCGGGGAAGTGGTCTTATATATGGGGCAGATAGGGAGGGGGGTGCTTTGAGAATTCATGACCAAAAAAATGGAGCTGGTGAATTTTTCAAAAATATCTTGTAAACTAAGGGGAAACGGCGAATTTTTACGAAAATTTGGGGGAGGAGGAGGGGTGCATTGAGTATTCGCATCCAAAAAAATTGAGTCTGTGAGTTTTTCAAAAATATCTCCGAAACTAAGGGAGATAGCGAATTTTTACAAAAATTTGAGTGGGGAGAAGGGAAAACGGGTCATTGGGAATTCACAACCAAAAAAATTGAGCCAGTGAGTTGTTCAAAAATATCTCCGAAACTTAAGGAGATAGCAAATTTCTACAAAAAAAGGGGGTTCTCAATTTTTTTTCAATGTGTCGAAATTCAAAATTTCCAAAATTGTCAAAATTCATTGGAAATTGTGGAAATTTTTGAGAGATTTGACGGTTTTGAAAATTTCGAAAATTGAAAAAATTTTCAATTTTGACAAATTAAAAAAAAATTGAGAACCCCCCTTTTTTCGAAAAAAATCACTATCTCCCTTAGATTTGGAGATATTTTTGAAAACCTTACTGACTCCATTTTTATTGGTTGTGAATTCTCAATGCACCTCCTTTCCCCGCCCTAAATTTTCGTAAAAATTTGCCATTTCCCGTAGTTTCAGAGATATTTTGGAACCCCCCCTCGCCCTCTTTGCAAAATTCCCCCTCAAAAATTGAAACAATTTTCTAGATTTTAGAAATTTCTTTTCCAAATTAATATATTTTTTAAAAATATCTTATTTAAAAATTAATCCCTATTTTGATCATTAATTTTAAACTATTCTTTTCTAAAACTTAGAAACGTTTTTCGAAATCAAATCCACTTTTTCTCTCTGTGTAAGGTGTAAGTCAACTAATTTCGCTCGAAAAATTGTTTCATATCGGAATAAGTCGATTCAACTCGCAGGACAATAGTTGAGAATGAAATTCAGGACTTATTCCGTTTTTCACTTGAATAAAAATATAGTTAATTTTTTTTCTCAAATCGTTCATAGTGGATATGTGACACAATATGTAGAATTGTTTTCTGTCAATAACTCATTTTCGGAAAAAAACCGACGTATTAAACTTTACCGCTTCGTTACTGAGATCATTTGGATTTATTATTATTATTATTCAGTTTCGTTTTGCAAAGATACTAATGTGGAGACTTTCATTCCCTAATTACATAGATTTCAGATAATTTTTGCCTCAAAACCATCCTCTTTTCATTGATCAATTTCTTTGATGTATTCTCTAAAATTATTATTTTTTCTATATTTTATCAGGATGCCAGTTATAAATTGCAGAGTCTGGAATCTAGAAAAATAAATTTTGAATTTGCATTTTTTTTCTCCGTGTTCATAATTTTTTCTTTGCGAATGGAATTCTCATAAAAAGAACTATTGAACTCCCCATAAAATTTAGCTTTTCAATTTTCAATGTCTTTGGCTGTGAACCTTCAAGGCTCAACCCCCCTCCCCGTCTCAATTTTTCAGTAAAAATTCGCCATCTCCCTTAGTTTTAGAGATATCTTTGAAAAACTCATCGACGAGCTAAGTCCACTACGGGAGGGCTGTACCTCGAGAATTTAGTACAACCTCCTCCCTTCCCTATACACTTTGTCCTAAACAAAAATCCCCTTATGTCAAATCTCCTCCCCATTAACGAAGTTCCATAGATCCAAATGGGTCTCAATCAAACCGAAGAATCGGTTTGAATCGAGCCGAAAATCGGCTTGAAACACACCGAAAAATCGGTCTGAATCAGACCGAAAAATCGACTTGACTCAGACTGAAAAATCGACTAGAATCAAGTCGCTATTGACTACCTGAAACAGGCAGAATTCCGGCATGAATGACTCCGTTTTTCGGTTTATTTTCAACCGATTTTTCGGTTTGATTCAAGCCGATTTGTCGGTTTGATTCAAACCGATTTTTCGGCTTGATTTAAACCGACGTCGGCTTGACCTATTTTTTCTTGAAATAAACCACTTTTCGACTTATCTGAGAGCCGGAATTCGGATTGACGTAGTCCGAGTTACTCGGTTTGAATCAAACCGAAAATCGGTCAGAATCCAACCGACATCGACTTGAATCAGTACTATTTTTCTTTGGGTGAGTGTTATTGGATGATCCATTCCGGTTGTTGGTTGTTAATCCATTTTACTTTCTTCTTGAATATAATTTGATATATATAGAAGCAGTTGAGTCGACATGCAGAAGAGTGTTATGATTTTCTTTGCAAATCCAACAGTTTTTTTTTGGAAATACAATCTACGATTTTGTGATAGTCACAAAGGCAATTATTACAGAATCATTCTGTTTCAACTGTCTTCAAACGTTTTGCCGCTCTCATAGGTGTCACTTTACTCAAACACTTGAACGTACTGTTCGCGGTATTATCCGGCTCGAAGGATCATAATGTTCATCCAAAATGGTATTTTACACAACAAGTTGTGTAATGCATTTTATGTCATCAGTGCGTCTGTAGGGGTGGTGAGTGGGTACATGTGGGGCGGGGGGGGGGGCTCCAGGGGGCGGAGCCCCCTGGTTGAGGGGGGTTGGGGGGGGAGGGGCGAAGCCCCCCGTCGAAGCCAAAGAACCCACTGAAGAAAAAGCCAACTTTGAAAGAAAAAAGAAAATGGGTATTTTTTCTAAATATTAGAGAATAATTTTTTTGGGCGATTTTTCTCCACCCCCCCCCCACCCTGAAGAAAATATGAGGAAAGTTTGTTGATTTTTCATTATTTTTTTATTAGTATGAAGAATTAATAAACATAATCTCAACAATATAAAAAATCAAAAAGTATCTCATCACCACCCCACAACCGTCACAAACTGCAAACTCAACAATGATCAAAATAAAAGAACTAATGAAGACTCATCAACTTCAACAAATTCCAATATCAACAACAAATTCAACAAATTTTCTTTTTTCTTTCAAAGTTGGCTTTTTCTTGGTAGCATTTCTCTGCTTCCTGAGCGTTTCGAAGTATATTATCTGGTAGTATTTCATCGTGTTCACTAAACATATCTTCTTGTGTATTCATATTTCACTTTTTGAGTTAATTATTTATTATTATGTAGTTTATTTTTCAACTTTTTGCACTGCGATTTGTTTCGTTAAATAGTTTCTAATGGATCAGCTGATCGGTGTATGGTTGGGATAATGGGTTATGTTTGTACCGCAAGATGTCGCTAGGGGTTATTGAGAACGTGTAAAATACCAGTAAAATAGCATAGGACGCGTGTAAAACTGGGAACGTCTGTTAAGTGAAGAACGATTGGTGGTGCGTGTAAAATTCGACTTACCGACCTCCAAACGCCCCTGTTAACCTGCACTTTACACGCACGCATGACATAAATTTCTTAAATTATAATGAGTTTAAAAGAAAGATAATTGTCAATTGAATAAACTTGAGACACTGAATATTAGAATATTTATATTAGTTTATTATTTTACCATGTCCATTGTTACTTGGTTATTTTATTTATCATAAAAAAGGAAAACACATAATGCACGAAAAATAAAATATTGTCGATTCTATTAATAATCTTATAAAACACTAACTGATTTTATTAATACGTTGTGTACTAATGATTGTCTAAAAAATAAAATAAAATATTATTGATTTTATTGGAACACTAATACGAAATAACTGTCTCAAAACATTTAAGCCGGAGTCGCGGCTGCTTCGTAACTGACTTCTTTTGGCTAAGATTGTTGTAACAGGAGACATTATTTTCCCCTTCGCGTCGACAGAATCCTACCCTCGGACTCGGTTATCTCGCGAACTGCCGTAGGGGATTCATAAAATGGTAATTGTCAATTATTCATGCACTCAATAATTCTACCTATTGAACCAACTATCGAGCCCTACGAATTCGAATCACACCGCCATATTCATCAGTCGTCATCGCTAGGGCGCAACCGCCAAATTATCGATTACCTGACGTCTGCGTGTACGAGGGGCGCAACAAGTCGACGGCATGGCACTCTTCGCCCGGCAAAGCTATTGTCAAGTCGTTGTCTAACCTGTCTTATTATTTTGTGTACTTTCTTTATTTAATTACTGTGTAGTGTGAAGAGAGTCGATAACCGAGGACGTTGTGCAGCATAAATAAATTGAGAGAATTGTCGATTTAATATGTGAGTAATTTTTAACTGAACAAAAATTGCCGTCTCTCCTCCGAGAAGATACCAACAAGCACAGACTTTCCATTGAACTCAAAGAAGCCAAAGGAGACGAAACCAAATACAGAACAAACCAAGGAGTTTTTTCGTCCCAGCCTTCTCGCAGCCTTCGCCTGCAACAAGTAACTGCTCTCCTCCCTCTTCCCATCCCACGCAAACCCAGACCAGCACTAGACCAACCTATCGCAATCCCCAATCCTTTCCGAGCACCTCTGTGCACAGAATCGCCCAAGAACGGCCAACAGCCGAAGCAGAAGAGTAGCTTTCTGGAACATCGAAGGACTGAAGAATTTATACAACTTAGACAAACCGATGATGAAATATCTCTCCAATCTTGAGTTTCTTGGCATCCTGGAGTCCTGGAAGAACCGTGAGGTCTCTTCATTCTCAAGGTTCCTGTCCGAGTTCCAGCCATTCCAATTTCCAGCAGTCAGGTCTTCCACCACTGGAAGACTCCCAGGAGGCATCATCTTGTTTGTGAAGACCAATCTAATTAACAACACTCCAGCAATTCTGGTGTGCACAGAGAATCTCGTTGTATTTTCTTCGATTTTCCAGAGCACAGAGATACTACTCTGCTTAGCCTACTTCAGCCCGGACATGGATGATGAGTGTGTTGTGGACTAACTCTCGGACGTGATTCGTACTTACGGTAGAGGAGAAGTGTAGCGCCCTCCGAATGAAAATAAATTGTACAGTCATAGTATGGTTAATACATACAGATGAACACCAAATTTGATGAAATTTACGCGCGGAAATCATATAGCGAAAAACCGAAATCCGACGAATTAATACGAATGATTGCGGTGAGGAAGGGGGAGACGACCACTGTGAGAGACGCGCTCTCGGCCGACTGAACTCACTTGTTAATCCGATACGATAAGTGCCATGTTACTGTTTCAATTTGCACGTGTTTGTGAGAGTGAAATTTCTGAATATCTCAGAAATAAACACATTAAAAAGTGAATTTTTATGTGACAGATGCAGGATAGTGATGAGATTAGACAATAATAAAGGATTATATACAGATGTAGAAACAAATTTAAAGGGCAAAGACCTCATAAAAAAAGGGATACAAGAATGTGATAATTCGGTGAGCCAAATAGATGGGACGATTTTTGCGGGGTCTAGACTCCCTCTAGGCAAATTATGTTTGCTGTTTGCAACGTATTTTTGCGTCGATAAAGTCAAACGTAAATTTCTAACCGAACATTTACAAATTTCTTTAAAATCTATTAATCTCTCTATATTATAAAATTCCAAATCGATTTCTGTTAAGAAATGACATGGTGATAATTTCTCAATCCAGCCCTGGGGTGACATTGATCAGACCCTGGGGTGACCTTGATGCGGCCCTGGGGTGACCTTGATTCGGCACCCTTATCCTAATAAATATAGGATCCTAATAAATATAGGATTTGAGAGTGAATTTCTGTGGTTCCCGGTAGCTTAGTCGGTAAGAGTGCCCGGCGCGTATCTGGGAGACCCGGGTTCGATTCCCGGCTGGGTGAAGCGGAAATTTTTTCTCTCTAAATTCTAATTCTCTTAGAATTCTTTAATGCCTAAAGGAGGTTAGGCGGTGTATGAGATGAATTTGAGAGTGAATTTCTGTGGTTCCCGGTAGCTTAGTCAGTAAGAGTGCCCGGCGCGTATCTGGGAGACCCGGGTTCGATTCCCGGCTGGGTGAAGCGGAAATTTTTTCTCTCTAAATTCTAATTCTCTTAGAATTTTTTTTTTTTTTTTTTTTTTTTTTAATAAATATAGGATAAATAAATATAGGATAAGGGTGCTATGGGTCATAAGGGTCATAGAAGGGCCAAGAGTTATGAGGGTCACGAGGGTCATAAATGTGCTAAGAGTCATAAGGGTCACGAGGGTCATAGAGGTGCTAAGGCTCATAGGGGTGTTAAGAATCATAAGGGTCATAGAGGGGCTAAGCGTCATAAGGGTCACGAGGGTCATAGAGGTGCTAAGGGACATAATGGTTACGAGGGTCATAGAGGTGCCAAGGGTCATAGGGATGTTAAGGGTCATAAAGGTTATAGAGGCTAAGGGTCATAAGGGGCACGGAGGTCTCAAGGGTCATAGGGGCACTAAAGGTCATAAGGGTTACAGAGGTGTTAAGGGTCATAAGGCTCATAGAGGGGCTAAGAGTTATGAGGGCCAGGAGGGTCACAGACGTACTAAGGGTCTTAAGGGTCACGAAGGTCATCGTGATCCTTAATATAGATAAGGGGCATAGGGGTGCTAAGGGTCATAAGGGTCATAGAGGAGCTAAGAGTTATAAGGGTCACGGGGTCATAGAGGTGCTAAGGGACATAAGGATCACGAGGGTCAGAGAAGTGCTAAGGGTCATAGGGGTGTTAAGGGTCATACGGGTCATAGAGGGGCTAATGGTCATAAGGGTCACGGGGGTCTCAAAGGTCACGAGGGTCATAGGGGTTCTAAATGTCATAGAGGTGCTAAGGATCACGAGGGTCATAGGAGTGGTAAGGGTCAAGGGGGTCATAGGAGCGCTGAGGGTCACGAAGGTCATAGGAGTACTAAGGATCACGAGGTTCATAGGGGTGGTAAGGATCATAAGGGTCATGGGGGTTCTAAGGGGGTTGCCCATATATGGGAGCTGCCCATATATAGGGGGGGTGTCCATATATAGGGGGGGGTGTCCATATATAGGGCCTATATATATGAGGGGTGCCCATATATGGGATGTGCCCATATACGGGGGGTGTTCATATATGGGGGGTGCCCATATATGGGGAGGTGCCCATATATGAGGAGTGTCCATATATGAGGAGTGTCCATGTATGGGGGGTGCTTATACATATAGGGGTTCCCATGTATGGGGGGTACCTATATATAGGGGGGGTGCCTATATATGGGGGGGTGCCTATATATGGGGGTGCCCATTAATGGGGGGGAATTATATGTATGTGGCCTTTTATGGTAAAGTATGTATAGAGCTATCGGAAAACCCCTCTCTCACACCCACTCGCTCCACCAGGAGGGGGGAGCGAGCGAAGCCCCCGCCGGGGTTGGCGAGCGGAGCGAGCAGGGGGCGTAGCCCCCTAGTAAATACATTAAAATCATCGAAATACTGGTTGCGCGCTGGGTGAAAGCGAGGGGAAATGCTACATTGGGGGAAAGGGGAAATATTGTGGAAGGCGATGAGACGAAGATTGCCACACGTAAATACAACAGAGGCAGATACATCAAAGGAGTATGGGTATTTGGGGGTATTGATAGAAATACAAAGAAGGTGTTTATTGTATCTATTGCCAGGCGAGATTTCCGCACGCTGAAGAAGAACATTGTCAAGTATATTAGAACAACAACTCTAGTTATGACTGACTGTTGGCGAGGGTATTCTGGGCTTAACAACTACAGATACTACCATCAAACCGTCAACCACAGGAAATGATTCATCAACAAAAAGACAGGTGCACATACACAACAAATTGAAAGAGTATGGAGAGACTTGAAAGGCGCCATCCCCAGGTATGGAATTACTGGACACAATATACATATAAAGATCTCTAAATAGTTGTTTTGTCGCACGTTCGAAGATGAAGTTCGGATTGAAGCTTTGTTCCACATAATTTCGATGTATACTCCCTAATTATTTTGAGGTTTTCTGATTTATCCATCGCTCGTGGGGGGCTCGGGGGGGGGGGGTGGCTCTGTGGATGTTGGTACTTGAGGTGTTCTCTAGGATAAATAATGTTCGTTTCGTGGAATTGAGCAATAATGGAATATGTTCAGCTATATCCATTATTTATACATTTAACAACTTTAATGGAATTAAAGTGAAAAAATATCTATAAAGAGATTCACATAAATTTTAGACATTTAAATCTATAATTATTAATATGATCATAGGAGGATGATCGGAGGTCTCAATTCTATCGAATTGTCCATTGTCGTTAGGGATGGGGGGGTGTCGTGTTCTTCTCGTGGGAATCGCCGCGCCACCACATCCCCGACGTGACTCCTGGGTAACGCCGCGAGTGGCTACATTCGTTGGGGCGCCGTTTCGGGTCCTTCTGAGGGTTTTTGGGAACGAATTTGAAAAAAATCGAAATTCCAATTTCTCGAAGAGTATTCCTCATATTTGAGCATATGCGAGTAATTTACAGACTTGAAAAAATCGGAAAAATTATAATTAATTATGAAAGGGGCTGTATTATTCATCTACCATGATGGGTGCTGTACTTTCCATCTACCGTACTTACAGTCAGAGGCACTCAGACACTCCCTTCATAATTATGGGTGATTTGAATGCGAGAGTGGGAGACCTTTGTCAACTGGACTCCAGCATCACTGAAGGAACATCTGACTCATTCTCGATCCAGCCTTGACGCCAAAATTAACCCCAGAGGGAGACTTCTCGAAAACGAACTGAGCAGCCTTGGTTTCTTCATTTTGAATGGTAGAACGCACTCGGACTCTCCGGCCAATTTCACGTTTATCCATGAGAGAGGAATGAGCGTCATTGACACCGCTTGGGTGAACACTACCGCCGCTGACCACATCCAAGACTGTCGAACTATCCCACATAACTCAAGATCCTCTCATGTGATATATAAACTGAAGCTATCCTGCCCAGAGGAAGCCTCCCCAGCATCATCTAACGGCCCACCCCCTGTCTTGACAGAGAAATACCTCTGGGAAAAAACGGAAGAGGAGCATATTGCTTACTCCAATTGTATTTGTGATGCTTGGGACTCATTCGCTACTAGAGTCACGGATTCGTCCTCTCTTGACCAACAAATTGAATGCATAATTAAAGTAGCGGCAACGAGGGCCAACCTTTGCAAAACCTTTCCTCTGGGACATCCCTGCCTCGGGAAAGTATCAGGGGTAGCTACCCAATGCGAGGAGCTGAAAGAAAATGTCCGCCATTTGTTCAAAAACGCCAGGAACTCGTCCTTTGAAAAACTCCACAGAGAGAACTATCTGGAAGCCAAGAAAAACCTAATCTCAACTATGAAGGTAATGGAGCAGAACAACAGAGCGATGGAAATCGCTGCGATCTCCAACATCCGTAACACCCAAGCGTTCTGGTCCACCTACCGAAAACTCGCCGAGATCGCCTTCTACCTGTCCGTTACCAATTAAGAGCTGGGAAAATTTCTACTTATCTCATTACTCGTCAGAACTCACTGAGATTCCCAGGTACCGCTTCCGAACGATTGACTCGCTTCTGGACTTACCCATCTCCCTCGAGGAAGTTCACAAGACACTAAAACAACTATCGAATAACAAAGCACATGGTCCGAACAGCCTAGCAAATGAATTCTACAAGAGCCTCCCCCCACCCGGGGTTCAAGCACTGTGCAAACTCTTCAACAGGGTTCTAGAGACGGGGACAGTCCCTGAATGCTGGGGAATGGTTAAAACCATAGTACTCCACAAAAAGGGAGACAAGCTAGACCACAACAACTACCGTAATATCGCGTTATTCAACTGCATCTCCAAGATCTATACCCAAATCGTCACCAACCGCATGCAACCATGATTTGAAGGCCAGAAACTGTTCTCGGAATACCAGAGTGGCTTCCGTCGAAACAGGGGTTGTGCAGACAATTTGTTCTGCCTACTTTCGGCCATCCAAATAGCACTGAGCCAGCCTGGCAGATACTTGTTCTGCATTTTTGTGGACTTTAAACAGGCATTTGATTCAGTGCAGCACCAGATGCTATGGGACAAATTGAAAGACTTGGGGCTGGGCTCGAGAGCACTGAACTCTGTCATGGATCTCTATGAAAAGCGCAACATGTTTTACGAGATCAATAGTGTAAGGTCGAACAAACTGAGAATCACCAAAGGAACCCCACAAAGGGAATCTCGTAGCCCTCTGCTATTCATCCTTTTCATCAGCGGCTTAGAAACGCGTCTTCGGGAGGCGGGGCTGACAGGGGCCAGCATGGGTGGTTCACTGGAGATTCTGACTCTCGTCTTTGCAGACGACATCGTTCTTCTTGCTGATTCAGCCCAAGCCACGCAAAAGATGCTGAATGCTCTGCACATTTTCTGCTCATCCCTGGGCACAGTGAATGCCAAGAAGACACAAATTATCATCTTCCATAAGAGCCCAAAGTCTCTTAGTATGCCGACGTTCAAATACGATGGAAGTACAATTGAAGTCACCAAATCATACTCCTATCTTGGCATTCTATTCTCCAGATCTGGGAAATTCAACGAGGCGGTTATGGATCGAGTCTCAAAAGCCAACCAGGCAACGGATGCGACAATTGGGAGGCTCAGGAAGGCCCAGCCTAGATCCTCACTACCAGCTGAAAAGCTCTTCGAGGCTGTTGTGGGTGCTACTCTCCTCTACGCGGCAGAATTCTGGGCGGATGGCCATGAAAATACTCTGTGCTCCGCACAATGCAAATTCTTCAAGCAACTCTATGGTTGGCCCCGCTCCACTCCGCATTACATTGTCCGCTTGGAAGCAAAAATTTTGGACATAAGAGTAGAAATCCTGAAGAGAAAACTGCGATGGCTACTAAAATTGCTGGAAATGGACGAATCCAGGATACTCCGCCAGTGTTACAATAAACTGTTACATATCTCTTCCAGAAACCCACACTCCGCAAGCCCAAACTGGGTCGGCTCCCTTCGAGCAATACTGGTCTCTCTGGGATGTGGCTCGACCTTCGATCAACCAAACCCTATTACGATTTCGTCTCACACTGACGTGATCCTCGATAAACAGCAGAAAATCCTGGGAGACCACGATTTAGAATGTGCACGAGCCTCGTTATATTGCACATTGTACCATCAACTACATCAGCATGATCTAAATTATCTTCACTTCAACCTGAATCTGAACAAACTCGCACTCATTAGCCAAGCAAGGGTAGCTTCAAGGAGAGGAGTTTGTTTTTACCGGGACAGCAAGTGCATCAAAGTCAATCCAGAGAACCCGTGTCCAGTGTGCTGTTGGGACTGTCCAGACGATCTTCAGCATTTTCTAACCTAATGTCCTGCATCGGACATGATTATATTCTAGTTTCCCAGTCTAGGACATTCATTGTTTGAGATCCTAAGAGTCAGAACGCCAAGGGAAGCCGACGTGTTGTTCATTCATCTTAAAAATTTATTATCTCTTCGATTCAATATCGCTGGCTCTTAACTCGCAAATTCAATTATATGTGACGTAGCTGTATGCTCTGTGTCAAACTTAGCACTCAAATTCATTTATTCCTATTGTTATTTTACGGCTAACCGCAACCTCATGTGTATCTATGTTTTTTGATCTCTTCTTATAGTTTTTGCCCCGAATTAAGGGGCAAATTATTTATTAAGTTATTTGTAACGTACTCCACCCCCTATATACTGTGGCTATGTCACAAGAGTGCATTAAATGAATAAATATTTAATTGAAAAGTGTTCTTGTCTGTATTTCTCCTCTCTCTCTTTCTCCCGATTTCAGTGATCTTTGGGTCTTCCAACTTCCACTCCCTGAGTCGAGTCAATCGTTGTTAGTTCACGTTAAACTAACTGGCGCCCAATTAATTAATTATTATTGTAGAACGAGTGAAATAATTTAGAAAAGGATTCTCAGGAGCCCTGGAAGTCCTTGACCCAGGCCGCGCCATGTGAAGGCCTTCAGCCGTTTATTTATTAATGTCGAATTTGTCAATTCAGTCGAATATTTATTATTCAATTAAGGGGCCTGTCTCATTGTTATAGCTGAGCAGAGATTTTGTTTTCGGAATATAAGTTGATAAGAGAGAATCGTAGAAAAATGGGTATCAGAGAAGGACAAAAGAAGAAAATAGAGCAAAATGTAAGAGAAGAGATACTTCGCAGTGACTACGAAGGCCCATGGGTCTATACAGTTTTCCAATTGTGTTTGTCGTAAAATATGACAAGCGGTCTGAAGGACCTGACTGTATGGAAGCAAGCTGGTATTTTTCTATTCGAATTGAATACAGTTTTTGCGAAAAAGAAGATATACAGGGTGCCCCATTTGAAAAAATGCGGCCAAATATCTCCTAGGGCGGACCAAAAACCAAAAAATGTTGCATATAAAAATTGTAGGGTTTCGAAGGGGTCATTCGATGCATTTATTATTTTCAGCTTTCAAGCTTATGCTTGCGAGCTGCGAGGAGAAAGTGCTTTTTTAAAATGGCAACCGCATTTTTCACTCCAATGAAACTTGTTCATCTTGATGAGTCGTTTTCATATACTTCATCATTCATGTAATTTCCTCTAATTTTGCTCGAAAAATGCCACAAAAATGAGTTCTGTGGTCTAATTGACGATTCAGACTTTTTTAGCGTGACCCAAGATGCACCACGTGGAGGTAAAATCTGCTTCGCATCTCTTGCGCTAAAAAAAATGTTGATAGGAGATGTTCAATGTTTTCACCATTAACTTACAGGCACAACTCAATTCGATGGCGGAAATTCTCAATAACCCTTCGAACAACTTGTGGAGTAATGCCTGCAATAGCCTTTCTGATACGTCTCTGTAAATCCGCTGGAGTGGTCGGTCGGTTTGTGTAAACTATATCTTTGATGAAGCCCCATAGGTAGAAGTCGAGGGGCGTGAGATCCGGTAATCGTAGAGGCCACAAAATGTAACCACCTCGACCAATCCAACGATTCGGGAAGGAATCGTTCAGGTAATCTCTTACAACTCGAGTGAAATGAAATGGAGCACCATCCTGCTGAAATCACATTCTCTGTCTTATCTGCAAATTCACGTTCTCAATCAGAACTGGCAGTTGATAACGAAAGAAATCTAGTCAATTTTGTCCGTTGACAGTACCATTGAAGGAGTATGGGCCTATTACTTACCCATCAACAACACCACACCACACGTTTACTTTCCAACGATGCTGATGATCGATATGTTGAGTCCAGGGAGGATTTACCCTTGACCAATAATGACAATTATATCGATTTAACGACCCAGTTTATTCAGTCTTTGCAATGCCCAGTTACAAAAATCAACACAATTTGCCTGTCTTGCACAGACAATGCTTGAGTCAACGTTATGTGATACGGGTGGTAGCGGCCAGATCGCAGAATTCTTTGTACTGTGCTCCGTGGTATTTCTAAATCTCGTTCAATTTCTCTCAAACTGATATGAGGATTCATGTGAATCATAGCTAATATGGCAACAGTTCGGGGATCTTCAGAATTAATACCTTGCTGCTGTCGTCGAAGGATTCTCCCTCTCCTAAAACTCCTTTCAATCTTCCGAATAACTGAGTCTGTAGGATAATGTAGGCGATTGTGGTACCGCTCTCGATATGTTCGAACAATGACTCGATACACTCCTCTATACTCTCCCAAAACGAGTAAAATATCGACAATTTCACTGGCTGAATACATCGTGATGTGTTCAACGAAACGACAAGTGACACTAACTTAATTCTGGTTGAATTGGCACTGATTAGCATAAAAGAATCCTCGAAGTAGTAGGAAAATTTTTTGTTTATTGTTTACATTTGATAACTCTTGTTGCTAAACAAATCAATGAAACAATTACACCAAGGTGCACCAAGGATGTTTGAACCTTCAATTTGACTACAGAACTCGTTTTTGTGGCATTTTTCGAGTAAAATTAGGAGAAATGACATGAATGACGAGGTATCTGAAAACAACTTATCAAGATGAACAAGTTTCATTGGAGTGAAAAATGCAGTTGCCATTAAAAAAAAGCGCTTTGTGCTTGCAGCTGGCAAGCATGAGCTTGAAAGCTCAAAATAATGAATGCATCGAATGACCGCCTCGAAACCCTATAATTTTTGTATCAAACATTTTTTTGTTACTTGCCCGCCTTAAGAGATATTTGGCCGCATTTTGCTTCCGAATGGCAGAATTGTGACCGATGATTTTTGCGATCTTCCAATTTTGCCTGGAAATGATGTAGAATGTCATGAAACGTGAAGATATAATGGTTTTAGAAAATGTGTGGATGTATGTCCGAAAGTGTGTGGTCATTTTTCGGAAATGTTTTATAAATTACACCAAAACAAGTAGGCGACTGCAGCCATGTGGCTGTACATATTCTACTGAGTAGGGCGTCTATTCTTCTCACGTCATCAATATATTGATTGCGGGCTTCCGAATGGATGCGTTTTATAGTAAATGTCTACCTAGAATATGTTTATAATTTTTTTCTTCTATATGTTTATTATCGCAGATATTAGGCGGTTTATTGATGGAATTTTTCTGTTCATTTATTGAAGAAGGTTTGTGTAGGTGTATAGTGTTTATGTTCACTTTCCATTTTGATAAATGTTTTCTATCCTTTTTTTTCGTTCTCATCAATTTCTACGACACTGTTAAAAATTTTCGTCCGAATTTTTCGTGTCAAATCCCGGAAATGTTGAACTATTGAATTTTCCACTGAAATTTCAGGAAATCTTGGCATTGAAAAATCAAGTATTTCATCGATTTCCTAACCGAATTATGAGAAAATTACTGGATTACTTCATTTTTCAGTTCCTGTATTTCATGAAAATTGGGAAAATCAAGAAAACTCGGGAAATTTGGAAATTCAGGTTATTTTGTTCCTGAATATTCATGTTTTATTGGAAATTCAATGAAGTTGTGAAGTTTTCTTTTCACGTTCGCTAAAAATTTATGAATTTCCCTGAATTCTACCTAAAACTTGAAATTTTATAACCTTTTTCACCCTAAATTGAACTCAATGTTACTCTCATAAATATTGCTACCAGATTTTTCATGAAATTTCAATTTTTTTCTAACAGTGTATATTAATTTGTATCCCCATTGAGGTTTTCTCCAGTCATCCTCGCTGCATCTCTTGTTTTCCAGAGATTCTGTTTTTCTGCAGCTGTCATGGGTCTTTGTCATTTCATTTCATTTTCTTCCATATCACTTTTTTTCAAAGTTGAATATCTTCGAAAATAATTGACCGATTGAGTCCATCTTCCACACCGGTTCTTACAATGATTAGAGACAGCTTCATGCCAAATGTCAAGGCGATATCAATTTTTACCCAAGTTAGAGCGCGAACAAGGATTTCAAGTCAAAAACAGAAAAATCTAAATATCTCAAAAACTTTGTATAAACGGATATATATGTTTTGATTGATTTAGGTAGAGGACATCGTGCCGAATATTTTGAAAAAAAATTATTGAAATCGGTTGCATATTTTCCGAGATATTTGCGAGAAAAGGTTGAAAAACGAATGGATATTGCTCAAAAACGAATGGACTGATCAAGCTGAAGTTTGGCATGGAATTAGTCTCAAGTTATACCAATTAAGTGAAAAAATTTCAAACTCTTTGGAATGATTTTTCCCGTTTAATAATCAAATTTACGAAAAAATGACTACCGACTGGACAGTGTCACGCACAGATATGGTCCCCAAACTTCGTATTTTTACGTTTCAGACCATTCTGCATCATTTCCAGGCGAAATTAGAAAATGTGAAAATCGAACGATTGCAATGCTTCCATTCGAAAGCAAAAAACTTATCGATTCAACTCCTTTGATTGTGAATTATCAATGCACATTCCCCCCCCCCCCCTCTGCCCCACTTTGCAAAATCCCCCTTTCTCACAAATTTCCGGTTTCGATTTTCAGGAATTTAGTGACTTGGAAATCAATATTTATAATGTGTTATTACCTGTGTAATTACATAATTGATAGTTTTCATTGATGATTACTCGAGAAATTGAATAATTCAATATTTTGATTAATCATTGAACAATCAACAATTGAAGAATAATCAGTAACACTGATTAACGACTGAATTGGATAACTTCGGATTTGAGTTGATGATTGAATCAGTAACAGAAAATTGTCCGATAATCTCATTCTCAAGTGAATTTGTATTATTAAAACTCAGTTACCGATTATCCAAGAAAGTGAAAAGTTCATATTCCATTTGAACGGCCAAGCAAGTAATGTGAAATGGCTGAATATCAAATACCGATCGAAAAAATAATGGTCAATTCTATATTTTCATTTATAATTACTGAAATAATTCGGAAGTTTTAATGACGATTACTGAATGATAATGTAATGGATATTCACAGCGATTGAGTTATTGATTGCTTATGTAATCTGTGATAAGTACATTGAGTTATTCATTTTCCAATTAATAGCAAAATTTCACATTCAATTACTTAAGTGACTGAATAATGGAGTAACGGTAATTTCAAATTACAATTGTCCCGAACCTTGCCACCAATACACCGGAGGATGCTGATTTGTGGTCCGTTTTCTGGTCATGTTAGCATCACATGCTTCTGTTACTTGTATAATGATGCTGCGTGCCTTCTCAGTAGCATTGCTGCCACTAACTGGGCGTTCGTCTAACGCTACTGGAAAAGAGTTAGACTGGAAAGTATTTACTCTCCAGCCAATGCACTTTGCCTTCTTAGAAGTTGAGATGACTCTCTGGCGAGTATATGTCTCCCAGACTATCGCACGGTGGTCGCTTGTGGTGTAGATATCAATTACTCTCCATGAGCAGTTCCCCTTTGCAAGGCTGCTGCACACGAAGATAAGGTCCACTATTGAGCTTGCTTCTCTCCTCATGAAGGTTGGTTCATCGCCGCTGTTCAGCAGGACTACGTCCAGCGAAAACATGGCTTCCAGTACAGCTTGCCCCTTGGTATTCGTCACTTTACTTCCCCAGTCGACTGCCCAGGCAGTGAAGTCCCCGGATATTGCCACAGGAAATTGCTGCTTGGTATCCTCAGTCAGTCGATCTAGGAAGTCCGTGAATGCCTCGGTGCAGAGGCTCGGCGGGGCGTAGCAGCTGTAGAAATGAATTCCATCAACCTTAGCCTTCGCAAAACCATTTTGTGTATCATTTTGTGTACTGAGTTTCAACTCCCGCGCCGGCTGCATAAGCAGGTCGTGCGCGGCCTCACAGTGGTTGAGGTTGAGTTGGAGTACTTTCATCTTCGCTTATTGAGGACCTTCTGGAGTGCCTTCTTATACACTGGGCATCTACAGCCATCAGCAATGTTGGTACAATTCTCCGTATTGCTTTTCTCGGTGTACAAAGTGCATCGGGGCTTCTCCTTACAGTCCGAAACCTTGTGGCCAGTCGCTGAGCATTTGGCGCAGCGTTTGGACCGGTCGACTGTATTCGTACATTTTGTAGCGAGATGTCCGTAGTGCCGGCACTTGAAACACTTTATCGGTCTCTTCACTCTCCTGATCCGGTAATCGGCTCAGCCTATCTTGATTTTGCCGTGCTCTCCCAGGATATTTTTCGCCGCAGTTGCTGCGGGTGTCATTGAGGCAGTCTGGGTGCCTCCATATGCCTTCCGCAGAGACTTGATAGTTTCAGGGGCTGTTACATCCTCCTCTCCAACTACTCTTTTAAGAGCTTCAAGGACATCTTCTTTTGACGTCGTCTCGTCGACGTCTTTGATCTCTAGTTGTTCTTGTGGCCCCTTGCTGAGAACCTCGGGCTCATCTCCGAGGAGATTGGCGATGGCTGTATGCAGCTGAGGGGCTCCATTGGTCGTCTTCTTGGTCAAGATGATCAACATATCCCCGGTTGCTGTCCGGCGGATCTTATCGACGCAATCTCGAGCTTTCTCTAGCGGAACATCCTTCTTTACTCGGCGGAGGATGTCCGAGTATCTCTGCTTGTCCTTGGGTCGGACAATCAGGGCATCAGATCTTAGCGCCGATTTCCAACGAGTCTTCATCGGCTTCTTAGGCTCTTTCTGCTCGGAAGGTGGCCTTCCCTTCTTAGCCTCGATCAGCTCCCAATCTGACCCATCGGCAGGTAGCTTCTCCTGCGGAGCTGCCTTGCTGGTCAGGACTTGTTGCTTCAGCTATTCAAGTTTTTAAGCTCCTGCCGCAGGTGAACCTTTCGAGTGCTTTCTTCGTACAGCTTTACGAACATCTGGAGTTGGCGATGTGATACTCGGATTCTCTACTTCCGAGTCCTTCACCGTTGTTTCGGTGTAAGTCCGTACACGCGACATGAGTGGTGCTAGTGGAGTTTGCACGGACTCAGTAATAGAGAATTGACTTTGGTGCATGCTGCCTCCAAGCTCTTGTCGTGTCGTTTAAATATGCTGCCGATACATGCCACATTGGATTTTATCTCCTTGTGGACATTAATCGTGGGCTAGACAAACTCATGTAACTCTGATGAGTTTGGCAAGTCGTGCCCATGCGCGACAACATACATTCTCCGGTTTTGGTATAAAATACGTACCCCTGCCAGATACCCTGCTAGAAATTGTCACATGAGGAGTGGGTTGCCAGAGGTGAATTCAGGACTCTTCGGAACACTTTATATAATTATATAAGTGGCCAGGTAGGTGTACGGGACTTCCCATTTCGCCACCTTCCTTCAAAAAGCAAATTTATTTTAATAAATTAATTCAAACATAGACACTTTCTAAATTCACGAGCATGGTAAAGCATCAAATTACCATACTTAGCAGCACTTGGCGTTACCCAGGACCCGCGGCGCGGACGTGGCTGACATCGGATCCCAAACATTCCCAAATATAAAATTTATATTGAGAAAGGATCCATATAGTCTAACAACATCCACTCTCCTGTTGAGTCTCCGACTCGTCTCTCCTTGTAGCATGTGAGGCTAAGGAATCTATCTTTGAGGTACTTGATGATGATTGACTCTTCCCACAATCCATGGAACCGGCATCAGCCACCGGGGCTTGCGCCCGATCGGAACTGACGGCGAGATTTTCCTTATCAGAGATACCCGCATGGGAACTTTGTGTTTTTTCATCACCGTTCCTTCTTAACTGTAGGCTGTTACGGGGAGCCCCCCAGTACTCTTTATGCGGGGTGTTTTAGGGAGTTCACTCTACACGCCTCTTCTGGTCCGCGGGAGCTATTTTATTGCACTCCAGTCTGCTGAGTCAGCGGGCTGACACAGTTAGGACTGCCCCTATCCGCCACGTGGGGACGCGCCGCCGTAGAAATTGTGCTTCTCCACCAAGGTGCCCTGAAAAGGACAAGCCTCAGCTCGGCGTTGTATGTGTGTGTATGTGTGTGGTGTCACACACTCACTCTGCACTGAATAATATTGATGAATGTACGCTATCTCAGATTAGGCTCATCATTTGACAACCAAAACAATAATAATCCTTAGTTGACAAAAACATTCTACTCATTTAACTTTGTTTACCTAGGCGGACCTTCAAATAAAAATGGATCAATAGTGCCTGATTTGATTGATTGATTGATTACTTTTATTACTATACATTATGTTGTACAAAGTACACAGTGACATTTGTCATGCAGCGATTGACAGAGTAAATAAGCAGAAAGATTCAGTAATCCTGTAAATAGCACATACACATTGCAAGATTTCCAAAAATTATCAGCCTAGCAAAGCATAGGGTAGCGAAGGGCGAACTCTCAACAAAAAAAGATAAAAGAGTAAAAAGATGAAAGATAGTAGAAAAAAGTGTTCAAGAACAGCAGGCAAGAAGGAGAGAGGGCAGAGAAGGCAGGAAAAGCAAAAGAAGTAGGTGTTAGTTAGCAATTAACCATAAGATGCACTCTCAGGGCCACTTTAAAGACTGGGAGAGAAGGCAGATCTCGGATAGAGCTTGAAAGGCCGTTCCAGCAATATGCCGCAGATACATGAAACGAGCGTCTTAGACACTCCGTGCGAAACGGCCGAATAAATAGTGGATTCACATCACCCCTAACAGGACGCAAGTTCCGGCTGGCCACAAACAGGTCCGCAAGGTATCTCGGCTGACCAAGCCCCAAAGTCTTAAAAGTGAGGCAAGCTAGAAAGTAGTTCCTGTGAGCCTCGCAGGTCAGCCAGCCCAACCGAGCCCTGTAAGGGGAGATGTGCTCGTCCTTCCTCAATCCGAAGACATATCTAACTCCCATATTGATGAGCCGCTGAATTTTGAGCGCAAGCTCATCCGAGAGACCAGGATATACGAAACAGAGTTTCGATCAGGTGCTTGCGCAGTCCAAAAGTGGTGCTAGCACGGAAGAAGCATTGACGATACATCACCGAGTGCACTCGTCGAGAGACACCCGCGACATGATCCTTCCACGTAAGCTTATTATCAAGCACCATCCCAAGGCCGTGCACTGAAGACTCGAGGGCAACAACGGAATCACCAACGTTAATAGACACATTGGGCAAAGAGTAAATTTCGCTAATGTAGAAATGGGAATCAAGGATAATCGCCTTCGTCTTACCGATGTTTAGCTTCAAACGGTTACAGACAGCCCAGTCCATAATGCGATTGGCCACATTGCCCATCCTTACCAGGGCATTCTCAAGCTCAGGCTGTGAGAACCGCAAATAGACCTGGAGATCATCAGCATATACCAGGTGCTGAAAACCAGGTCCAAGCCGTTCATCAATATCGTTGATGAAAAGGATAAATAAGATCGGTCCAAGAACAGAACCCTGCGGCACACCGCGATTAAGGGATTTGAAGGATGACGGCCCAGCACTCCCATCTAGTGTCGCCTAAGAGCGATCACCGAGGTAGGACGCAAACCATCTTATGGCCGGAACCGAGAAACCATAGTCGGGGAGTTTCCGAAGCGACAGCACATGACACACTGAGTCGAAGGCCTTGCTAAAGTCGAAGAGAAGTAGCAAGGTCAGCTGACGGTTGTCAATTCCAGAACGGATATCGTCCATTAGTTTTAACAGCGCTGTTTGGGTTCCATTATGAGGGCGAAAGCCTATCTGGAAGGGATCTAATATGAAGCACTCAGCAAGAAATGCAACGATCTGCAGCGAAGCAAGTTTCTCCAATACTTTCGATAAAAAGCAGAGAAGTGCAATGGGCCTGAAGTCGTTAACGATCGAGGGATTCTTAACCTTGCCAACGCTACCACAAGCGATTTCTTCCACTCAGACGAAAGAAGAACGCTCAGAAAAGAAGAGGTTGAGAAGGACAAGTTGAACCGTCTCAACAGAAACGGCATCAGGAACGGCCACGCAGCCAGAACCACACATTTCGGAACGGCAGCCGTACCTTTAGCCCCAGTGGAGAAGTGCCTGGCAGCCCCAAGTATCTCATCCGTAGTCACTGAACGGAAAGCGAAGCCCGAAGCACCATCAGCAGAAACCCCCGCGTCCGGCAAAGAACCGAGGAACTCGTCCACCGAGGGCTCCGAAGGGTCGAATGAAGCACTGACAAACTGATCATGCAGAGCCTCCGTATCGAAGTCAGCTGGAGTATTGTCCGTATGGACCACACCAAGGTGCCTCAGTTCTTTCCAGATTAATGCAGGCTCCGCCAGGGACTCACTTCTACGCTGGAAATATAACTGACGTCCTCAACCTCCCTGTGGGCACGATCGCAGGCTAAGCGATATTCCTCTAAGGCACTCCTAGAACGCACACGCCTGTAAACCCGGTACTTGCGATCCCTGATACGCACAAGAGTGCGAAGGCAATTCGTGCACCCCGGCTTGCGCTTCGGGGATACCCTCACAGTCTTCACAAGGACAGCCGTGTCAATGGCAGTGCTAAGGTTTGTACACAAACACAGAGCCATGCATTCCAAGGATGACGAACCATCAAAGGGTGACCAATCACAAGCAGCCAGCCGCAGATTCAACTCTGCTTCATTCAGCGCCACAAAATCTTTAAAACTGATGTCACCGACGGGGAGCTGGCGCGGCAGAGCAGCCTGCAATGTTGCAGCAATCAGGTCGTGACCGTCAATAAAGGGAACATCAGTCTTCCAGTAGGACAACAAAGTGTCCTTATTATCAATTACGCACAGATCCAACCAGGTGTCAGAATCGGCCGCGTGATGAGTAGCTCCATGCGGTACAAGGCGCAGAGAGTTGTCAGCACAGATAGAGCGTATTAAGGCCGCATCAGCATTGTTTAGCGATAACTGATCAGCATTAAAATCATCCAGAATAACTTTGGAGCTATAGTCTTGCAGGTGCAATTGCGGCGAAGGTAAAAAGTCACTGCCCTTGCGAAAAGGCGCGTGAGGCGGCCTATAAACCACAGCAACAAAGATCGGGAAAATTCCCTGACAAGCAATCTTGCAGGATAAATACTGAGGTAACCCCGGTCTCTTTGTCCACACGTGAGATGAAGATGCGAGGACTTTGATCTTAAAACAATTACTAATGAAGAGCACAACATCACCACCGCGCGTATTACCATCACTGCGGAGGAGCCTGTAACCCTCAAGTGAAACAACGTCGTCATCAATAAAGGAGCAAAGCTTAGTTTCGGTCACAGCGATCACATGGAATGGAGGAAGAGAATCAAGAGGATGCCATGAGAATTAAGAGGACTAAGATCAGTCTTATCCTTTCAATATGAGCCCTGAGGGAGTTCACATTTGCATGGCAGACACGCAGGCCTTCCAGTCCCAACAGCGAGGCTGCCCGATTCGATATGGAGGATTGAGATTGTGAGAGGGACATGGGTTTAGATGGCGAGGGAACAGTGATAGTAGAGGAGAGAAAAGAAGAAGAAGAAGAAGAAGAAGAAGCATTAGCAGACGATATAGAGAAAGAGTTTTTGAGAGCCCACCAAAAAGTTTTTTACTTTAGCCATGGAGGAAATGCGAAACGTTTCACCGTTCTTTCCCTTGATGAACACCGTGCCGTCTCGTACAAAAGTGGCGAAGCCTTTCTTCTTCGCAGCATCCTTCATCTTCACCTTCACCTTTACAGCACGACGTAAGTTATACAGGTCCGGGGGTAGAAATTCGTTGATATTGATGAGCGACGGCTGGAGCGGATATGAAGCACCAAAAGCCTGCACCAGATCAGGATTCAACACAGAGCTATGAAGCTTGCCGTAGCGTGCCTTGGCGACCACAAGGCTATGGGCTAACGTTCCAGACGATAGAGTCACCAGTAAAGAGGCAGCCCTATTTGATAGATCATTAACCGTGCCATCGTCCGATTCCCCACTCCTTTTCCCCAAAATTCAAGAAATGGAGGTGTGCAAATGCACACGCTTCAGGCAGCCGCGTTTTTCCTGCGGAGTTATCAACTCCTTTTGAATTAGTCTAAATCGATAGTGATCCAAAATGCGATGGTGGTTCAAAACCACAAAACAATCGTTGCCGGTCTGTGAACTTTTATTTTAACATCGTTGAACTCTGGTTAAATCAAGAATTTTCATGTTGAGTTTCAACACGGACTACTCGCGACTCCGAATACTCTGGTTTCGTGGACTCGCAATATATCTCGCATGGATGATTACAATTATTCAGCAATACTATCATACTGAGTATTCACCCAGTCTCTCGGGATACTCAGTATGTTTATTCTGTAATATAATTTTTTGCAAATCGTTGTTGTAAAGAAGCTGAACCAGCAAACTAAAGAGGCCCTCACCCCTTCTGATTCACTTAAAAAAGTAAAATTATACGTACTTTTGAACATATAGAGAAATCTACCACTTTAAACTACTGTCAGGAAATTCATTCATCTTTTTATTAAAATTTGAAAGCATAAAATAGTAGGAATCATTTGAAGTAAAGTAATACTTCTAAATTCAAAACATAGTTTTATTGTTCTTCTTTTTATTCATACTAAATGTTGTCAAATTTAGATTGACATTGTGTTTACATGAAGGAAAACCCTCTCCTATTTTTCCTTCCACGGAGAATTCTCGACACACAAAAATATAAAAAGGTTTTTAAAAATCTGGTGAGATCCGTTGATTCCCAGGGTGGCGACGGAGAGGGAAAGTGCAGGTTTGGGCTTGTTTGTAAGACAAGTACACCATGAATTCAGGCCTGGGCCAAGTCAATTTATTCACAATAATTTAGGTGGACTCCACAATAATAAATCGACGAATTGGTGATGTAGAAGTTGAACTTTAGTATCGCTAATTGTCCTTGATAACGGCCTGGGAATGATCGTTTAAGCACTGGTGAATTTTTACTGTTAATTTTTCTCGATAATGTTCAACAAATCGCTGAAGATTTTCCGGTAATTTTACTATACAGGGTATCCCATAGTATGTGATAAAAGTAAGTTGCGAATAACTTGAATACGGTTAAGTGTAAATAATTGTTCTTTTTTTTATTGTACACAAAACATTCGGCAAATTATAATACAATCCCTTCCAAGTGTCCGCCATCACTTGTACTACAGAACTCTATCCTACGCTCGAAGCTGGTATAGATGCGCTGTATTGTTTTCATCAATAGCTCGGACAGCATCCCTAATTGCGTCTTGCAACTCTTCCACAGTCGTCGGATGCTTTTCATAGCACTTGTCCTTGAGAAAACCCCACAGGCAAAAATCACAGGGATTTAAGTCAGCACTGTAAGGCGGCCATTCCATGCTCTTACGGGCATACTTAGGGTAACCTAAACCTAACACACGAGTGCCGTAAACGGAAAAAAGTGTTTTAAATACTCCAGTAATCCCGTGTGGGGCGACACCATCTTACATGAAGTAGAACTTCTTGACTAATTGATTTTTTCATGCCCAAGAAAAGAAGTTCTTTTTCAAAAATTCACAGTAAATGTCAGCATTAATTGTCCGACTCTGGAGGAATTCAAGGAAAACACCCTTTATGGTAACTGCCGCCCATGCAGTAACTTTTTTCGGGTGTGAGGACTTGGTTTCAACGACGTGAGGTGACTCAGTCCCCCAAAAGCGACAATTTTGTTTATTTACCAAGCCACCTAAGTAGAAATGTGCTTCGTCAGAGAAGATGATATTCTGTGCCTTCATCCCCTTGGATTCAAAAAGATTGTAAAGTTCTTGGCAAAATTCCACACGACGGACCATCGCTTCTTCAGTTAAAAATTGATGTATAGAAATTTTGTAGGGATGGAAGTTTAAAAACACTCTTAAGATACGGTGAAGTGAAGTTCTCGAGACTTTCAAGGTTTGGGAAGCCTTTCGAACAGTATCATTTAGATATTTTTTGAAATGTTCTTCACTTGTGCGGATAACCTCATCTGTGGTTACAGTAGGTGAAGAGCCAGGATTCTCGTGCCTCCTATCATCTTGTGTACCGTATTGATCAAATTTCTCAATTAACCTGAAAATACCCATGAATTGGTCGAAAAATGCGTAAATCTTCAAAAAAAAAAAGAAAAAAAAAATTTGGTTATCCAGTTCATTCACTGTATTTACCGCCTGAGACTCGAATCCGACACTCCAGTGTGTGTGCCATACTTGGAATGAAATGCTCTTATTGCTGCAGTAGTTGAATCTCCTTTTCGGTAAAATGATTTGATGAGGAATGTTTTTATTCAATGGTTAGGTTTTCCATTTTATTGTTCTAATTCGCGAGCGACTGAAGTATGGATGAAATTTGCGGAGAGTCTCCACTTCAACCATATATTAGACATCAGACTGCGCTGTCACCTTGTGGCATACAACGCAATCTACTTTTGTCACATACTATGGGACACCCTGTATAAACGATAACTGCCTCGATGACTCACATGATGATTTTACTCGATAACTTTCGGATAATTCCGTCATATTAAACCGTGATGATTTTCGGTGAATGACTAGCTCTTGAAAAGAGCTGATTATATCACGTTGTGTCCACGAAGGACGATGAGTGACTTGTTATACCTACGAGAGGCCATGAGTGACTCCGTACGTCGAGCAAAAATGATATCTCGGCTGTTTTCGACGAGTTACCACTGGACCCGAATTGTTAGGTCACATCTTGAAGAGAATCCTTGACAGACCCACAATTTCGGCAGGATTTCAAACAAAGGTAAAGAATAAAATGATAAAAGTAAACTAATCATATTGAGGAGTCTCATAAATAATTATTATGAGAGTGAGTGAAAACCATCATTTTTGCTTCCGAATGGAAGCTTTGAAAATGCATTTTTTTTCGATTCTCTAATTTTGCTTGGATATGACTCAGAGTTGTCTGAAACATCGATGATGTTTTTACACGATCTCTGTATGTATGTGTATGCGTTTGTCCAGACATGTGTTAATAACTCCAAAACGGTAATTACAAAAAACTTGAAATTTTGGTTCATAGTTGGCACCAATGAGGTAAAATTTTGTGCTAAATCTCAGCCTGATCGGTTCAGTAGTTCCTGAGATATAGCGATTTCTCAAACATCGTTTTTCGCAAATATCTCAGGAACGGCTTGACCAATTTCATTTTTTTTTCAAAATTTTTGTCATGATGAGATCTATCTTACTGTATAGAAGTTAAATCACCCCGCTACGGAGAATTGAGTTATATTTTCATTTTTTCATTTTTTTACGAAATCGCTTCTTACCACGATAACTTGAAAAATAATTGAGATAGGAACTTCAAACTTTGTACGATTGTAGGTCTCATGGTAACAAAGTTTGGTATTTTGAATGGGCGAAATCGAACAATTAGTTAGGGGGACATTCAACTTTGTATGAGAAACTTTTTTCTTTAATATCTCAAAAACCACTCAGCCGAATTCAATTTTTTTTTCAAAATATTCATTTTAATGGTGGTTATCTGACCAAATGAAAATAGTACCGTTGCATGGAAAGTTTTTTAGATATTGCTATTTTTCTATTTTTAGGTGATCAGCTTACTCGTGTAGTTAAAACTTTATTTAACGATCTCAAATTTTGAGTAGTGATCGATACTATTGAGCTACATAACTCGGAAGAATTTGAGATTAATTTGTTAAGTAGTTCTTGAGATGGAACATTTTGTGAAAAATCATCTATGACGTCAATTACCGTCTTTTTCTTTAGTTATCGGATTTTTTATCAAAATTTCTTGGAATTTCATGTTACTAACATATTGGCATAAAGAATCCATTTATCCATTAATCCATTTATCTATTTATAGAATGTTTTTTATAAAAATTGGGGCGAGTTGAATAAATGAATTTATATAAAAAGTGTCAGGACACATCCGTGGAATACAAATCAAGAGAAGATATGATGAGAATGGACTCAAGGTCAACGTTGGAAAGACAAAGAACCTGGTTTTTCAACCCGCGGGGCGGGTTGGTCAGCTCTTACGTATACCTTGGAGTACTCATGTCTCGATCATCGTCTGGACTCCAGGCTACCCGAAGTGCTATTGAGAAGGGCAAGGCAGCCAGCGGAGCAGTGCTGTCCCTTCTGAGACGAGCTAAATGCAGCTCACTGGATACCTGTAATACCTTGTTCCGCAACATGGTCTCCTAGACTCTCCTCTACGCATTCCCCGCATGGAGTCTACAGCACTACCATCTGCTAGAACCGATCCAAGCCTCCTTCTTTAAAAGGTTCTTGGGGCTCCCGATCAGCACTCCTGGTTATGCGGTAAGGGTGGAACTGTCTCGTTGCCCTATATGGATTTCTGCCATGAGGCAAACCTGGAACTGGTTCGTAAGAATTCTGAAGCTCGATGACGACAGCCTGCCGAAAACAGTTATGCTTCGCCCCATTCATCTGGCAGATGGTATTGAGAACCATGCTCTACTGAACTGGGCCCATCTCTTCAACACATGGCTATCTACGACCAGTGCAGCCGACCTATGGGGTCAGACCCATCCGCAACTTAACGATTGCAAGGTTCTCCAATTCAAATTTCCCAGAAACCCAGAGAAGCCCATACCAACGTATATTTCTAGCACTGAGCCCATTGCAATTAAAAGGATTCTGGCTGGCCTTAGGCTAGCAACGCCATTCTACTGGAGTCTGTGTTATAATGGCAAAGTCCATAAGTTTGATCCTGCATCCCGCTGCATCGCTTGCCCTCTGCTGGAGTTGAATACACTTGAGCACTTCATGCTCAGATGTAGTTTCAATGAACAACCCAGATCTACCATGGAGAGCAAGTAGAGGGAACTATAGTGCTGAGACCTACCCCTTCCTCAAATTCTGAACTCAGAGAGCTTCCTGGTTCGTAAGGCTATTTTTCGCTTCGTGGTTGAGTCCTTGGCCCAACTCTCGGATGCACCGTAGTCTACAATGCCTACACAGGCCCAGAGCAAGAGTGAATCCTTTTCATCCGAATTAAAAATCTAAAAGTTTGCCTTAGGGACATGACACGTCCATTGAACTTTCTGTATATGAAAAAACATTGAGAAACCGTCCAACTCAGGTATTCTGCGTCTTTTACAATCAAATTTTACATGTATTTTCTTAACTCTAACCTATACCAGAATTTTATTCATGCTTTATGATTTTTATTTATGCTTGACCACTTCTGTATTTCCCTGCATCGAGGTTCTCTCATTATCTCTCATTATCTCGTTATCTTGTTATCTGTTAAACCGTAGGGCACTCCGCATTTTTATATTTATTCTTGTATTATCTTCATCTTTAAAACCTGATTTACTTATGTTTGTTTACTGTACACACATTGCTTATAGCCCCCCACCCCCTTTGCAATAAGGGTACTCTAACTCGTAAGCAAATAAATTATGCAAATAAAGAGAAGAGAATAAAGATCAAGAGACGATCGAACGTGAAGTTGGTCAAGAGGGAGAATAAAGATAAATACGTAATACTATTTCCCCTTTTGAAAAGTTGTCGCCCTAGCAACAACGCGCCTGTTGAAGGCAATTGTATTTTAATTTCGGTTAATCAATAATTGAAATTACACTTCAAATATCTGGGGCCTTCAACCTTCTTACCTTATTTCGGTCTCTCAGTTATCTTTTCTTGCAATCTGGTCCTGCTTCTAATTGTCAAACCTTTCTTTTATTATCAACTGTTAAAGTTGGTAGGTCAGGCGTTCGAAATAACGAGAAGTTGATATTATCAAAAAACGTTTTAATGTTACTCGTCAAGGCACACAGGTCGAAGTGACGCCGGCACACGCAGTGTCGACTCACATCACAGTCCGCGCAAGCGCAGTATAGTTACATAAGAATAAGCATAAAGTAATTAATAGAGATAGGACCAGTTGACGGGGAGCTGGCGCCTTTTTCCAACTCTCCCTCGCGACAGCTTCACATCCTCCTTAATCTAGTTTTTCTTCTTTCCTAAACAAACAATAAGACTGTCATTTGATATTTACATTCAATATTTTATCAAATTTACGTTTATGTAATTCAAACGTCAGAGGTTTTGTAAACACGTCAGCTAATTGATCTCTTGAGCATATCTATTTTACTTTGATCAAGTTTAGCTTGACGCATTCTTTAATATGATGAGCTTTAATATCAATAATATGTCTTAATCTATTTCCCCCACTTGTCTCTGCACAACTCGTCGCTGCTCTGTTATCGCACCATAATATCATTGGCGGCTTGGATGGAAAAATTAATTTTAAAGAGTTGTATATAGATAACATCTCTTGACTGGTCTCGATCATTGCAACATATTCAGCCTGACAAGTTGACAATGCAACGTAAGATTGCTTGGGAGTTCTCCAAATAATAGAGTCCCCAAACAATTTAATCAAAAATCCACACGTAGCCAATGAGTTCTTGCAATCAGCAAAACTAGAATCAGAGTATGCTTCAATTTCGTTAGTCTCACCAGCATACCTCAGACCCAGAGTAGAAGTACCCCTCAGATACCTAAGTACCCTTTTTACCATCTTCCAATCTTCATCAGTTGGATTCACCTGGTGTCTACTCAAGATATTGACAGCGTAAGAAATGTCTGGCCTGGTTGTTTCTGCCAAATACAATAAACTACCTACAACTCCCCGATATGGGCAATTCTTTAGCTTATCATTAATTACGAGGGCTTCCTCTTCAAAGTCAGATTCTCTCTGTTTACGTTCATTATTTGAGGCCTGTATTGTGAGCATTGGAGTTCTCTGGGGATACATGTGATGGATACCGTATCTGGTTAACAACTTTTCGACATATTTCTCTTGACTCAACTTTAAAATGCGGTTTTCCCGATCTCTTCTAATTGAAATGTTTAGAAATTCTTTTGGCTCACCTAATACCGTCATTTCAAATTCTGAACTCAATTTCCGTTTGACTTCATTCATCTTAAGTTTATTATTACTGGTCATGATTATGTCATCAACATACAATAACAGAATTAAGGACTTGTTCTGACAACCCCAAGTGAACAAACACGTCTCCAAATCAGAATTCACTAAGCCTACTTCAAGTGCTACTTCAGTGAATTTCTTGTTCCAGCGCTTCGGACTTATTCGGAGTCCATACAGGGATTTTTCCAATTTACAAACTTTGTTATGTCTGTCTTCCACCGAATGAGAAGTTCCTTCGGGAAACTCCATATAAATTTGCTCGTCAATATCACGATTTAAGAAGGCTGTTTTTACATCTAATTGACATGTGCCTAGGTCATATTTTATAATGATAGCAAACACGGCCCTAACCAAGTGTATTCGTGCCACAGGGGCATAAGTTTCCCTCAGTTCATAAACATTACAATCTTTGAACCCTCTGATAACTAATCTAGCCTTGTGTCTCGTCTGACCGTTTGCTTCTGTTTTTCTTTTAAACACACACCTAGAGTCAATTATGTTAGCTTTCTGTCCGTTCTCATTACTGATTGGTCTGTCTACAATTTTCCATACGTTGTTTTTGCTCATCGATTTCAATTCCTCTTCCACGGCTAATATCCAGTGTTTTTCGTCAACACTTTGCATAGCCTCAGTGAAATTCGCGGGATCTGAATTGGAACCAGCGAGCAGTGCATGACAGCTCTCGTTAGTAGATTTGTCCACTCCTAGTTCCAGTTCCCCTTGTGACAGACAAGCCAGGAATATTCCAGTACTTAATTCTGGGTTAGTTATTTGTTTAGCAGGACCGGATTCCTGTGTCATTTTCTCATCAGGGACGATAATCTGTTTCTCGTCAGAAGAGGTGGCTACCTTTCTTGGTCTGCCCCTTCTCCTCTTGGCTACTCCCTGCGATTTGGATGAGACATCTAAATCGTCTCATCCAAATCGTTTGAATTCTTTTCAAATTCTACAAACCACCTGTCTGTATCAGTCACTTGAGGAACCTCAGGGAAGTCTTTAGTTTCTCCCTTTTTATACTTATCACCGTAAACTTTCTTTTCGTTAAATCTGACATGCCTACTCTCATAAAATTTTCTTTCTTCAGGTACTAGCAGAATATACCCTGTTGGAGTGTAGCCAACCAAAACACCTCGTATACCTACTGCTCTGAATTTAGGTCCGACCTTTCTCTGTACTTTCATGTACGCAAGACTGCCGAATCTTCTAACCTGACGAACATTATAGCTATGTCCCGGTGCAAATTCTTCGAACGGAATTTTCATTTCATTGGATTTGTGGGGAGTATGATTGTAGGAGTAAGCCGCGGCAGACAGAGCCAGGTCCCACATGCTTTTGGGTAATTTAGCATCAAACATGTAGACTCGAACCTTCTTCTGGATTGTCTGGTTGTACCGTTCCGCGACCCCGTTATGCTCAGGTGTATCGGGACATGCCAGTTGCAATTCTGCCCCTAGTCTTTTCAACACTTCAACTGTATGTCCCCCTGTAAATTCGGTACCCTGATCTGACCTGAGATAGCACACTTTAGCATTGTAACCCAACAAATTTCTACCGCTCCTAACAAACATTTCGAGGCAGTGACCGGTTTCACTTTTTGTTCTCATCGGGTATGCCATCGCGAATCTCGATTTATCGTCAATGAATACAGATATATACCTGTATCCCTTAGGATGTGAACTCGAGGATATAGGTCCCATCACGTCAGAATGAATAATCTGAATAGATTCTGACGCTCGAGTTCTTACTTTAGGAAACGGTAATCTATTAAATTTGGAAACCAAACATACTTCGCACTCCATTATCGACCCATCAAACACCACGGTTCTAAGTTCTTTATTTTCTTGAAATTTTAATTGGATAGCTTTGAGATACGCTAGAGATGCATGGCCTAGTCTGACGTGCCACAACATGGCTTTGTGATTTATTTGAAACAAGTCTTTTCCAACTTCAAACGGATCCAGGTTTTCAGTACTCACATTAGATTGAGCTTCATCTACATTGTTTATTTTTCTGTGCCAGATAGAGTAATCGAAATTGGAGTGCATGAGTTGGTCCTGAATCGGTTTAGAAATTTCGGTCTTTTGAAGCTCTTTAGATTGCACAATATTATTTAACTTAACTGGCTCGTCTGCAATCTGTGTGTTATTTTCACTCAACGGTGCTACGTTAGAAGATTCTTTTGATTTACTAGTGGGACTTCGCGTCACATAATTACTAGTCCCTGTTTCATTACTCACCAGATTGGCTATCACCCATCTAATCGTGTTTTACACATTAGCTTGTCTAATTGGTTGTATTTATTTATTTCTAACTCAACGATCCAATATGGTTTCCGGTAAACCCCTGAGATAGCAGACGCGTTCGACTCCGGATTAAAGATGTCTATTCTTTTGTCATCTAAGTATATAGCAAGACCCATTTCAGCGAATCTTCTCAGCGACAGCAAGTTGGCCTGAAGAGACTCAGCGAATATCATCTATTTCGAAAGTGTTGCCATCTACCAATTCAACCTCTACTTGACCGACTCTCTCCGTTTTCAAATCCGCTTCATTTTTGTTTGCACATTTGATAACGCTTTTGTTTCGCTCGTGGAGGGATTTAAATATTATCTTTGAATTGGATAGATGCTCGTACCACCAGAATCAGCCAGGAATTTAACGATAAATTTATTTTTGAAATAATCCATTGAATCTACCAACATTGCCTGAGTTTCAACCAAATCGTCATTCGCTTCCATATAGTTTTCTGAATTGTATATATTCAGCTTACCTTTATGTTTGTTGTCTCCAGCGGGAGTCTTGCTAGTATCTTCCTTGTTAAATTTGGTATAAGTTTTGGATTTTAAGTACTTGCTATCGTATCCATTCCTCTGACCCTGGAACCTAGTTCTCTTGACATTTCTCGAATCATAAGATCCTGAATTTTCATGTCTCCTTTTCAACGACCCAACTGTACGCCCAGATCCCCGAAAACCTTTCCCATGCCAACGACTACCTTTATTGTTTGGATTAGGTTTATTAGGCTCACCTGAGTTTCGACACTCCTTATTAATGTGCCCATACTCCTTGCACTTGTAGCAAAGTTTTCCTTTGCCCTTACCTGGGCAGAACCGACCGAGATGCCCAGAACCTCCACATTCAAAACACCTGTCGTCTTTGCTCACCAGGTTTGCTGCTCTAACCTCTCCAGCCTCGTCATTGGTCTGCTTTCTGGCTCCCTCATCCTGCATGACAGCAAGTTTCAATTGTTGTCTCAATGGTCTCAATTTCAATTGTTGTTTCAATGGTTGTTCACCCTTGAGCTCGGCAGCGGATTGGAGCAATCGTACCATGGATACAGAACCCATAATAGCATTGCTAAATGCATCTCTTTTCTCACAGTGAAAGACGAGGCATTTCTCTCATATCTTTTGATTTCTTTGAGCTTAATCGAGATCTCTACTGGATCATCAAGTGAGACTACATTGGAATGATAATTCTTGTCAATATGATTCAGCAAAATGTCTTTAACTTTGAATTTATGCTCATTCAAGGTCCTTTGATCATCAGCGAAATCAACCCTTGGATCGATGATATGCATGAGTCTATGGGATCTGACCTCTGACTTGAAGTAGTCATAGAAATGCTCGAATCTTGTGCTATTATCTAATTTATAGTCTCTTTTGACTGAAGGTCCTTTATTCATGATATCTAATCTGATGGCATCGGCAACTAATTTAGCATCGCTAGTGTCAGTGCCGCTGTTTTGAATATTGATTTGACTCTTCAAGGTATTCATGTGTTTCTCTACAATATTTTCTACCACAGCTGTTAATTTCTCATTATTATCCACGTCGTGACTGTCATTAGCCTGGTTAGGTGATTCTCTCACCTCGTCACTGGTATCACCAGACTCTATCCAGTCCACGACTTTCTCCCATCCCTGTTCGACTTTCTGGAACCTCTCATCACGTTCCGCCTTCTCTTCCCTTAGCTCACGCAGCGAGGCCTTCTGGCTCTCCAACAAACCCCTGCTGGCGTTCATCTGAATATTCGTAACCCTTATGAGAGTATCATACAGGCACTGCATCTTCTCGCCGACATTCTCTAGTCGTTGATAGACTGGAATTTTTCGTCTTTGCACAATGGGAACAGATTTTGTTGGCACACTTACAGAAGTGGGTGTTGGGCGTATTATTTGAACCTCAGGTTCGATATATTCAATATTAGTTATTTTAAGTTTATTGTTACCTAACTTGAGAGCTGCAGCAACTGCCGACTCGTCAGTTTTCCCAGCTGGAACTTCCGCACCCTCATCACCAACCCTTAGGTCACCCTCGTCAGCAACATTTTGTCTGCCCTTGTTGCCGTTGGTTTTCTCACCCCCGCTCTCCTGACCATCACCCATCTTGCTGGCCTCGGTAGTAGGCTGATGTGGTTGTTCCTCGTACACCTTGGGCATGATCGGAATTTCGTTGGCTAGAATTTTCTTTTCGTACCATTCCACCAACGATTTCCACTGGTCCTGCTGTTAAAGATGTGAACACAAGTCATAGTTAATATCAGAACTTCGAACACAAATGAGAAATGTACACAAAGTTCAATGTATGTCCGAAAATAACAACCGATTTTAAAAAGTCGAACTTACAAACTAATTTCCACCGATCGCTTATTGGGAACAACTCTGATTCAGAATAGATTCTGAATACGCGTATAATATCATTGATAATTCATGATAATTTCAATTGTAAACCGGTATTGTTAATCAATTAATTAATTAATTAGAGCTCTTCGTTCTTTTATTTATATGTGTTGATATTTGCTAGCCAATATCCCCACAAGCACTTAATCGCATGCATTTCTCATTTTTTTTCTCTCGTCCCAGACTCTCTTCAACTCACCCCATTTCAACATTTTAATTGTGTCTGAACTCATAATTAAAACGTTTTCCGACACCTCGATGAAGATGTCGTCTCCTCTGTAGGCATCATCGAATCAAAAAAAAAATGCGAGTCGTTGCCACAAACTCCACAAGTCGTCACTNTTTGCTAGCCAATATCCCCACAAGCACTTAATCGCATGCATTTCTCATTTTTTTTCTCTCGTCCCAGACTCTCTTCAACTCACCCCATTTCAACATTTTAATTGTGTCTGAACTCATAATTAAAACGTTTTCCGACACCTCGATGAAGATGTCGTCTCCTCTGTAGGCATCATCGAATCAAAAAAAAAATGCGAGTCGTTGCCACAAACTCCACAAGTCGTCACTTGTGGTTGTGTATTTTTAATTTAGAATAATGTTATTTAAACAAAATAATTTTGATGGGATTCTAAATAATCATTTCGAACCAGAATAATACTCAATGATTATTCTGTCGAACGAGATCGGCAAGCGCGCACACGCCGGCGTGTGGTATTGCGATCATCTATCTCTTTCTAAATTCTCCGACCCACCACTCTACCACACACACGGACGTTGCGAGTGTAGCTTGGCTACGACTGCCAGCGTTCCCCGCCCCTGCCTTCTCCCCGCGCGCCCATCGACTCCGCTGTCGACTCACCCAGCCACTCACGGCGTCCCATACCCAACTCGAGTTTTCCAATTATCCGACCCAAAATCAAAGAATTTGTTGCATCACAATTTCAAGAAAAATTCTATTTTTTTAACATTTTATTTTCGGCCCTTTGTAACTTTTTTTTTTTATATTCCGGCCCTTTCTGCCCTCTGATTGGCTAATCGGCCCTATCCAACCCTATGCATGCGGCTGCGGATTCTACACTGCACCGCATTTGCACTCCTATAGAACATAGGAGTAGCATGGGAAACCACAGAAAACCCATGCCGGCACAGGCGGTCACTATATTAGCGACCTCCCGCTCGCCGGAGACTCCGGTTGAAAAACTCGGTTCCATGGGAAATCGAACTCACAATCTTTCGCACACTAGGCTCGCACCTAGCCGCTTCGGCCACCGACGTCGGTTACCTTTGTAACTTTGATTTTATTTCAGAGAGTATATATATTTTTATTTGATTTTTGTGGCCATTTTCGCACCGGCCGCCATATTTGCACGTGGCTTTCTCGTTCTTCCCGCCGACTCTACCGTATTGATGTAATTAATTATTTTCACACCAAGACACTTTCACTTATATTAACTTAGATGAGATTACTCATTTCAGCCTTTGTAATTACCAGTTGTTTGGTCCTACTCAGAACTTTTCACCTCACCTCTCCGATCGAGTCTCCTCACCCTTTGTGCGTGCCTGTTCTGTATGTCGGCGTGCTTATCACTTTTTTTATTTTTATTTTTATTGGCCACTAATTATTATATATATATATATATATATATATATATATATATATATATATATATATTTATATATATATATATATTAGGATTTCTAATTTTATGAAGATTTTTGAATTTCGCTTTTCCTAAATCTGTATCTGATAGTTCATCAAAAAAGAGAGATGAGAATTTTTTCCGATTTTTAAAAACGTTCTGTGAGGTCCCGCAAGCAATTGCAAGTATTACAAAATTATCTGACCTACTGACAGTTTAAAGTCGTAATGTTTGGTGAAAAGTCAAATGGCTTTATAACGGTCGTTTGTCAGGTAGCAAAGTCGTCGGGCCCGGGCAGTGGCCATTTTCCAGGTAATACACTACAGGTCTGCCTTCGCCCATTCAGTTTACTGAATTTCCTCCTCTCTCTCTTTCTCGCACGTTAGGCATTTTCTTCTAGCATTCGAATATTTCACGTAAATTTAATATTTTTCTCTATTTTTCTTTCGACTCTAATATGACTCTTTTTAACTTCCGCCGCGGGGACTCACCGCCGTGTTATTTAGACTTCAGAGTTGCCGGATTCACTATACACTGCCCGGGCGCGTTTTGCGAGTTTACGGCAACGTCGCGTAAGGGCAATATTATTTAACATGGGAAAAAATAGTTCATCTGTTGGAAATAATTTGTTTTTGTCACAAATTTTAGGAATCATGTTGTTTTGAACCTACTATAATTTTTTAGACACTTCAATTGACATAGTCAATTTTTGTTCAATTTTTCCGGTCAGCCAGTCAATGGCAATTAAAGAAAAACGACGCGCGGCGGCGTTTCCCTCATGAGGTAACCAATCGAGAGTTAAGGATCTGTCATGGAAGTGAAGCGAGCAACGTACTCTCGCACTTATGCACGGCGGGAATGCTCGTCGGCGTGATTATTGGAAAACTGGTTGGACATAGAGAACATTTTCTTGAATAAAAATACTCGTCCATTTGAGATGGATCATATCAGTTTCTTAATATTTCCCTCTATTTCCAATAATTAACGAGGTAATTACGGTTGAATGTTGAATGAGAGTCGTCTAAACATTTCGTCTCAAGTATAGTTTTTAAGGGAACATTTCCACAAATCAGTGGAAACGATTTTACAATACTATGCCTCCAAAATATTGAGGAAATTTTTCTGGGAATGGCAAGGCAATAACTGCATGTCATTTACTTCAGCGTTACACCGACGTACATTACCTGAAGAGCCTTAATCCCTAACTTGAGAGCAATTTATCATGAGAAAAGGCAAATTTTCGGCTCGTTCCTCGTATTTTTCAAACGGGGGCGGAAGGGAGGGCTTTAAATAGTAAATGGGAAAAGACATTTTTTGTAGCCCTTGAAATTCTTTAAAAGAAATGTCTTTTGACATTTTTCTTTAAACCTATGGGTTGTCGAGATATTTTTCCCCCCTTAGGGGGAATGTGTAGAGGGGATACACAAGGAGTTTTCTTTGTGTCTTTTCCCCATCCCATTTTTGTATTTTTCTGATTTCGTTTCTTTTTTTTCAACTTACTAATGGTAAAGGTATATAAATTCCGTATAGAATATTTTTTATTTTAATCAAAAAACCACTCAAATTCATGCCGTTTCTAGATCCTCCAATTCCTTCCACTGACCTCTAACTCATATTTGCCAGTTTATTTGATATTCCAGTTGAACCAACCGGAATTGCTGCAAATTATGCCAACTACATTTATGATGACGATGGAGACATCGATGAACTGCTGAAGCAGATCGAAGACAGTGATTATGAAGACGAGGACTGCGATTATGAAGTTGCATCGCCACCGACCAAACCTAAAAAACTCAAGATCGTGACACCAAATCTCACTGCGATTTTAGACAGAGCCAAAGTGAGCAATCGTATGGCTGCACGAGTGATAGTAGCAATCCTCATAATACTTGGCATATCTTTAGATGATATCCATCTGAGCCCGGAAATTCTTCGTCGCAATCGGAAAAAACAGCGCGAGTCGATGGCTGCTCAGATAAAAGAAAATTTCAAACATAGATCGTCTTCGGCCAAGGTAGTTCACTGGGATGGCAAACATATGTCAGCGCCGGAAGATAAATTCAAGAAAATAGATCGGCTCCCAGTTCTTGCTTCAGGTGATGACTGGAATCAATTGCTTGGTGTTCCGAGACTTGAAAAGGGAACCGGAGTATTGCACGCAAGAGCGATCTATGATTGCTTAAAGGAATGGGACATTATTGATGACATATGCTCCATGGTATTCGATACCACGGCGAGCAATACAGGCAGCATAAGTGGTGCCTGTATTCTGCTTGAAAAATTACTCGGGAGAGAACTGTTATACCTAGCATGCCGTCATCATATTTTTGAACTTCTTCTGAAAATTGCATTCGAAACATCAATGGGGAGTACGTCTGGGCCTGAAGTTTTGATATTCAAACGCTTTTAAGGGGACTGGAAAAACATTGAGAAGGCAAAATTTTCACCGGGAGTGCACGATGCCAAAGTCAAAGAGGTACTGCATTGTCATACGCTGGATGCCCTTGCATTTGCTGAAGAACACTTAAAGGTCAGTGGCAACACATTACTCACACGGGAATAATTCACACTCACTTTTTCTCCTTCTATCACACTAACATTCAGTAACATCAAGTTTAATTATATCTATTTTTCCAATTCACAGAATAAAAATATCCGTAACGACTACAGGGAGTTGTTGGAATTGATCGTTATGTTTCTCGAAGGGAATCTGATGAAAGGGAACCGTTTTCGAGCTCTTGGGCCCATGCATCATGTTAGATGGATGTCCAAAGCGATTTAGTCGCTCAAGATCTTCTTGTTCCGGGATCAATTTCATCTGACAGCCCAAGAAACATCTGGTCTACGAGATGTTTGTATTTTCATAGTTTTGTTATATCAGAGAGCGTGGTTCACGTGTTCAAATCCAGTCACAGCCCCAAACAATGATTGGATTCTGCTGAAGGATTTATCAACAAATGCTGGGATTGGTGGCTGCATTTTCCCAAAAATTCAGAAAGCAGTATTCGAGAAATTTTGTAACCACCTTTGGTACTTGTCGCAGGAATTGATTGCTTTGGCTTTTTTCGACGATCATGTGAGTAACGACGTTAAGAGAAAAATGTGTCAGGCCATCAAATCTCGTTTCTCCTCTCAATGATGGTAGGGAGCCCAGGAAAATAGGAATCAAGGATCAGAAAAAGATTCACGAGTTGAGTTTAGATTCATTTGTAACTCAAAATACGATGAAATTTTTAGAGATTCTGAAAATCGATTCTAGTTTCCTGGATAGTGATCCATCCACATGAGACGAGAGAGATGATTTCACCACAGCGTTGAAAGTTGTCCGTTCTCTGCATATTACAAATGACATAGCTGAGAGAAGTATTACTCTCATGAGTGAGTATAATGATTTACTCACGAAAGATGAGAGCAGCAAACAACATGCAATGTCAGTTGTCAAAAAACTGCGAGAATTATCGTCGAAATGTACGAAAGAAAGCATGGCACTATCATTGGAAAGTTTTTTAAATAATGAACCAACGGAATATAGATAAGAAAATTTGCACCAAATTACTAAACAAATATACCTACATTTCAATATACCCTATTCATGAATTATTGTACCTGATAATTCAAAAGAGAAAATTTCCTCTTCAGAATAGAAAAAAAATATCTTGGATATCTTCACCTACTATTCAGTTAAAAAGCTCAACTTGGAGGCATTTTTCTTGCGTTGAATATGCAAAATTTTGTTTAGATACTTGATGAGATGTTTCAATTATTTTCTTATTAATCGGGAAATTTGTCACTACTCGATCTAATATGTTGCAACTTCAAAAGGGTTATGTTGTCAGTTACTTGAATTTTGTACGCAAAGCGGCTCATTCAATGTTTTTAATTAAATCATGAATTGATTCTTTCTTCATAATAATGATGATCTGTAGAATTCATCACACATTGAACACCGGCCATAACAAATGGATTATCAATTATTATATTATTCAAACTAATCCACAATTCATCGCGAAAGGACGCCCACGAATAATACCAATTCTCCAATACCTGTAGTCGTGATAATATGGAAATTGTCAACGCGAAGTTGACAACACAGGTTTTCAAATCAAGCAATCGTATTGTGAGAGTCAATACCAGGATAATCATCTCTACAATAATTAGTCTTGACCTAGCAATATGCATCGTTCGATCAACAAAGAGACAACGATACGCAATATTAATGCGATTACTATCCCACCTTCTCTCAGTGCGCTGAATTTATCAAAAAACTACTCATCTTCTGAGTAGAATAAATTATTAACGATGATATGAATGATCAAAATTGTTGCTATATGTCATTGGTCGTGTTTTGGAGTTCATTGTCGATTCTTTTTAAATGTTTCCCGTTGATTTATACTAATAATTCCTTTGTGGGGAATCCCTCACAGGGAATTGCTCTGAAAAATTAGGAGCTTAGAATTTTTGTCTTAGGATAAGGTCAATAAGCTGTAATTTAGCACTATGCAATATATGGGACTCATATGACTACCTCTTTTATTATTATTTGAACAATTCCAAAATTCTGTGCAAACTTTAATAAATTAAAAATTTACATCGTTTCAATTGAATTTTTACTTCTAGTTGATATTTCCTGAAAATCCCAGTGAATCAACTTCGGTCCAAATTAAGCTATTTCAATGAATGAAGCTTGCGTAGAATCGCTATGCAATGAGGAATCTAAATATATAGGTTTAATGTAAAAATTCATAAAAGTGAAAAAAAAAATCCCACGAAGAACAAAAGGGTCTGCTGTGATTTATTGAGGGTAATAAAAGACTGGGTCCGTTCGAGAAAAGGTCTGGCCGGTCGGTCAGCCTTCTCCGTTTCAGTATATGGGCCTCATCAGCACACCACATAATCTGAGCACCTGACGCTGCCTCGAAATTGGAAAATTTTGTTTTGCATTTTTCATTGCTTCAAAATGGAGCAAAATATTCCATTTTTTGCAAGAAGATACGCAGATACTTGGAAAATCATTCAACGAAATCCCACAGAAATCAGTCAACTTTAAACAGCCGTACGGGGTCTCCGAAAACCCCTATATTCAGCGTAATTCATGCTATTTTATTCAATTATAAATGAGTTGGAAAATTCAAAAGAATATTATTTTCATTCTTCGATGCACTGCGAAGAGTTTTGTGGTAATTGAAAATAACTATGGGAACAATTTTCCGACATAATGATGTTTTTAAACTCTATCACCTCTTTCACATGCATATCATCATAAGAAACTTCTAAAGATCTGCGGGACTTCACAAAACGTTTTTACAAATCGGAAAAAATTCTCATCTCTCTCTTTTTTGATGAACTATCAGATGCAGATTTAGGAAAAGCGAAATTCAAAAATCTTCATAAAATGAAAAATCCTAATATATATATATATATATTAATAAGTTAACCTTATGCGCAGTGGAAGCGTGGTCCCACCATTACCTGTTAAAGTTGGTAGGTCAGGCGTTCGAAATAACGAGGCAGTTGATATTATCAAGAAACGTTTTAATGTTACTCGTCAAGGCACACAGGTCGAAGTGACGCCGGCACACGCAGTGTCGACTCACATCACAGTCCGCGCAAGCGCAGTATAGTTACATAAGAATAAGCATAAAGTAATTAATAGATATAGGATCAGTTGACGGGGAGCTGGCGGCTTTTTCCAACATCAACATTGAATTTTTTTTCAACGAAACTTCACTTTTACCCTGAAGTTTGTTATTTATTCACACAAAATATATGACAAAAGTCATTTTCCAAATAATAATAACTAGATCCATAACGTTCGCGGCTACTCGCGTTCATGAACACTTAGCGCTTTAGCACTGAAAATCAAGTTTTCCTCAATAGAAAAAATTCTCAAGTTTTACAATTTTACTCGCGTTCTCCTTTGGCATGAACCTTCAGGAACTAATTACGAATATTTTAAGGCCAATTAGAATACGCTACATGCTCCCAGAGCGGCAAAAAAATGGAGACCTATAATCTGACCAAATGACCTCATAGAGACATATAATCTGACCAAATTTAAATTAAAAAAAAATTATTTAAGCCAATCAATTACTCAATTTTCTAAAAATTAACCATCAGAAAGGTAGTGCTGCAAATGTTCATATATAGACATGGTCACCAAATTCCAAATTTTTTAAATGGAATTGCTACGGATCTATTCGGAAGCATACTATCAATGAAATTGGTAGAAATTGAAAAAGAAAAAAAGTAATAACACACAATGTAAAAATAAAATGGCTTCTGTCAGATAGGCTTCAACCTCTGCTTGTTTCTCTCAATAGTATATTGTGCGCCTAGCCAAGAAAAGTGCCGTTTTAAGAGACGGTGTGGACGGCCTTCGGCTCGCGCTGGTAAGACGTCGTCACATACTATTTTTCCGGACGTGGGGCGCTTGAATTTTTTCCGCAATACAATGTTCAGAAGATAATAGAAGAATAAAAATGCACTGAAATTATTTTTATTGAAGTTCTACATAAGTATACATTTCTGTTTTATTTCTTCTATGAGTAAGGACTCTCATGTTTGTTTCTTATAGTTAAAGTCTTTAGGAAACTTGAATAAAACATCGATTATATCTTTTGAAAAGCTCGCTATTTTTTGGCAATTTTTGTTTGTTCAGTCATCATATTTATTATTTTCCTCTATGATTCTAAATATTCACTGTCCCATAATTATTAATCGTAATAACTTGAATGTCTTTGGTAGTTATTTCTTGCGTATTCTGCTCATTGATCGTTGTATTATAATTATCATTGTTGTTGTTAGTCATATCATCATTGAATTCGCCTCTGATTGTCTCGCTTCTCGAGTTGGATGTTCTCAACGGGAAATTGTTATTAATTTCCTCTCCAATTCTTGATGTTGTATAATTCTGAGAAATTTGGACTGCTGGTGTATTCTCATTATAATTCAAAAATGAAGTGTTGAGATTAGGCAATTCAATTTCTTTATTTTGAGTCATTTCGTTAATGAACTCTCTCGTGATTGTCTCTCGTGATTGTTATTGTGGAATTGATGCTGCTGAATTTATGATCCTGGGTCGATCTGCGGCTGCAAAAATGCCGAGGCATTCTGGAAATTGATAGACTCTCTTATCTTTTGACTGATTATTCTTTTGGTTCTCTTGGATTTCTGTATGTACCCTCGAGCAACTGCAGGTGACTGCCACCCTCCTGCAAGTTGAATTAAAGTCATACACGCACCTGCATCAGCCAGCATTGAGGCCGAAGAACGGCGGAAGCAATGTCCTGTGTAATCAGAGGGTGTATCCAACTCTAGATATTTGGCGATTCCTCGAGGCATGTGAGCAAATGTGTGTTCACCAACGTTCTGATTTGAACATTTTCTCGTTGTGATACTGAATGAAAAAGTTGGGCATTGTGATGTTTGATCCTCGTAATGTCATATATTTCTTTACCAGTGGGTAATACTCGGCATCCATAAGAAAATCATTGGGTTGACCATTTTTAGTTGTCTCCAGGGAAAATAACAATTCACATTTTTGTGGATCTTTCTGAACATCTTTAGCCTTCAAATTCCAGAGATCTTGCTTCCTGAGGGTGCCTAACAGTCCAATAACCACAATAACCTGAAAAAAATGAAGATCGTCATAATTATTTATTTCAAATTCAACACGACAGCTTAATCGCATTGGCTCCCCTATATGCATTTCTGTAGCGAAGTGGTCAAGGAGGTTATGTTGATTTTGATTTTCGGTTATTTGTCGATCAATATCTCGAAAACTAAGTGAAATAGCGAAATTCTTGTTAGAACCTTCTTTGTAGATCCTGATTTCGTGGGCAAAAAAGGTATCCATAACTATTTTATTATTCCCCTCAGTTTTGGAGATATTGATCGACAAATAATCGAGAATTGAAATTAACTCAATCTCATTGACTACTTCGCTACAGATTTGTTGAGGATAATTACCTTTGTGAGGAGATGATCATAATCAGGTGCTGTTGACAAGAATTCGGCCACCTGTTCTGGCATCAGAATTTTTGCCTTCTTGAGTACATATACTTTATCTCTCTTCTTTAACCATGCAACAAGCTGTTTATACTTGTCAATGTTCACATTCTGTTTCGTGACCAATACGCTTCTAAGCATTGAATAGATGGACCACAGAGTTGTGGGACAATTTGTCATTGACAAGTGACCGAAATAAACCATTAGAGTTGGCTCATCAAAGGAATTACATCCCTTCTGTTGTCGCCATTTCATGAAATCATCATAAGGTTTCATATATTTCTCTTTAGTTTTTTCAGGTAGCGTATCATCGAAATAATTTTGTGCTTCTTCGCGAATTTCACGAGGTATATCACTGTCATCACTCGCCATAAATTGGGTTATATATTTGTCACTCATTTTTATCGTCCTTCATTAATCTCTAATTCGTAATTAGTGACATATCACATATTTTACGTAATGAATTTTTTAGAGACTAGGAGAATACTACATATTACACAATAAATTTTGTAAAAACAGTAAAATGAATTATTCGGAAATAAAATGAAATATATTTTTCTCACAATAATAAAACAACAGAAAATTAGGCCAAATGCCAGTGAAATAATATTTACGATTTTTACATGTGCGGGAGGTTACTCCCACGAGCAAAGGCTCGACATAATCGAAAAATTATTAATTCGCTGCAATCATGAAATGAAATTATAACTTGAACATTAATTAATTTACATTAATTCCAAAAACAATGAAGCCAATATTAATTATTAACTATAAATTTTGGAGAGCATGGAAGACGCCACATGCAAGCGAGAATCACCTGAAGCGCGACGACGCGAAGGCCACCCGAATGAGGAGAACAAAATTCCCCAAATAACCAAATCCGAATAATCGGTAAGACGACAATTTGTACGATTCGAGGTTGTGGTTGTTCGGGAAGATAACGAATCAAATACGCGAGGCAACAGTTTACAAAACTAGAGATTTAGTTTATTGTCGTGAATGCGGTATGTACAGATGATGAATCGGTAGTATGAATATATACAGGATGAGGTGGAGAGATGTCCACCGTGTGGCATGAGCCAGCCGACTAATTTGTGCTAGCGCCGGAGCGATTGCGACACCTGAGACGTGCGTGTGTTCCTCAGGTGTGTGTGTATGAGAGCGGTGCGATACGCGTCTCAGTGTGGATGTAGCGAGGCGCTACAAAGTGAATAAAATAAATGTTCAATAATAAGGAATAAACAAAGTAGGTCAGTGGCCACTGAGTGCCGCGTCCCGAAGGCAGAGACTCGAATGCTAAAACTTAAACGGAGCCAAAATGCCAGAACACGCGCGCCCTCACAAAATTAGATTACGCTCATCGTTTGAACCGCGAAAAATCCAGGATAAACATGTCTGGACCCTTAGTACCATGGCAATATCGAAATGTAGGCTGGAAAATCTAGGTACCACAGCAACTTAACAGGTTTTCAAAAAGTAAAGAGCTCAAAGAACATACAAAACTTTAATTGCGCAGAGCGACTTTACTGGAGTGAACCCCAAACGAAGAGTGATTTCTCGGGCAATACATCGCCCCGAGGAACCTCAATTTCTCTCTTACTCCCACCCTAATTTACCGATGTCGCGCGGAAAATCCGCGTTTTAATGGTGAATTTACAATGGCCATAATTCATAATTTAATAGTCCCAAAGAACTGAGACTTGCGCCTCGCAGTCAGTGAAATTGATCCACCTTGAACGGCGCTGGAGCCAACATAGCCCATCGCTCTCTCGATGCTGCAGCATGCGTTTTTTACTTGGTGGCCTTGCGCTACAGCAACATCGGTGAGGTGGTGAGGGCCCGCACGTAGAGGCCTGAGGTGCCTGCTGGCGAGCGTCTAATGTCTCCCGCGTGTACGTTGGTGTGTCTCCCAGACTCGGTGTATGGGTGCTTGTATGCGTGCTTGTATTATCTACCGAGTTCGTAGCTTCTTCCCGATGCTCCACTCCACTCGCCTCATCACAAAGCTCACGCGTAACGGGCGGTGAGCGCAATAGCGTTAGACTTAGAGCGATAGAGAAAAGAAAAAGTGTAAATAAATGAAAATATAATTGTTGAAGTGGCCTTGGGTGATTCGACTCCTCGCTGGGGTTGAAAGACTAATTCTCCCCCCCACTGAACCGCGGTCAGTTCAGGCCAGGAACAGTACATAATATTCGATTATGTTACATTATATACTCAGAATGTTTTTGAATGTCTGAATTTTTTCTAATCATTTACGCGATTTAACCTTGGTTTTATTCAGAATTTATTTTAGGAGCCAAGTGGTAAATTGTAATAAGTAAAAATCGAAATTTTCGATAATTGTCCATTTATTTGGGAAACGAGTGATTTTAGGCGAGTATTTCCCCCATCGGAATCTCGGCCAATAGGAGGGCCGCATTTGGTGTCAGGTGGCATAACCTACACGGTGTTATATCAGTAAAACTTGGTAAAACCGCGGCGCGTTAGTAGTAAGTGAACGAGATTGGCGAATTTATTTCCAGAAATTCCCCCCCCCCTTTTTTCCAGGAAGTGCATGTGCAGGTCCCCCCTCCCTCCTTGGTGGCATGCCTTTGAAGAGGCCGTCGGCGCGCTGCGGGGGCCCCCTGGGGTGCAGAGCCTCAAAGTTGGGGTCCGAGGGTCACAGCAAGTGGGCGGTGGGTGGAAAATGGCCGCCAAACGGAAAATGAGTGGCGGGTGGAAAGTGGGTGGTGGTAATAAGAAATAACTACATAACGCACAATTTATAGGATTACATAAATTATTTATTCAGAAATTATTCTTATTGTCTAGGATACATAATTTTCTTAATTGTAAAGGATGATGATGATGATGATGATGATTATTATTTTTTTTTACACTCGTAAATGAGATCGCTGAACGATCCTCGAGGGTTCCGACTTCACCTCGAAGACCTCCCAGCACGCTAAGCGATATAAACTTTTCCTAATCGCTCTACAGTAGTGCTCCCTCCAACCAGAGGGTGAGCTCTACTGCAGTCCAGAATCGTTCTGTCTAAGCAGACCGAGGGATCCAAGAATGACCGCCTTCTGCATTTGGCCAGCCAAAATGAAGGCTTGACACCTACATGCAGGGATGGGGTTCAGCGCAAATATGAATGACTCTTTCATTCCCGNTATTATTATTATTATTATTATTATTATTATTATTATTTACACTCGTAAATGAGATCGCTGAACGATCCTCGAGGGTTTCGACTTCACCTCGCAGACCGCTCAGCACGCTAAGCGATATAAACTTTTCCTAATCGCTCTACAGTAGTGCTCCCTCCAACCAGAGGGTGAGCTCTACTGCAGTCCAGAATCGTTCTGTCTAAGCAGACGGAGGGATCCAAGAATGACCGCCTTCTGCATTTGGCCAGCCAAAATGAAGGCTTGACACCTACATGCAGGGATGGGGTTCAGCGCAAATATAAATGACTCTTTCATTCCCGCAAGAGAGCCAATTATCAGGACAATCAACTTTACTTTAAATCCCCGATTTATTTGACGTAGCTCAAACAGGAGTGGCTGGTATTTGAGCCGCTTCTCCTCTTCTTTCACTGTGATGTTGCTCTCAACCGGAGCTGAGAACTCAATGACATAGATGATTTTGTCATCAAAATCGAAGAGGACGATGTCAGGTTTCGTCGCAACGATTGGCCTGACAGTCGCGAACGAGAAGTTCCAGTAAATCTTANGACATGCGCAGATAAAACCCTCAGTTTCGGACATCAAGCCAGCTGACTTCAAGAAGGCGAATGTCAGCTGGATGGAAAGACCCTGCTCTTCCACATGGCGGAAGAATATACCATGCACGGGCCTATCAACGTGCTGGCGGAGCATGGTGGATTGCTCCGCCGCCTTGATGGTCGCTCTACGCCGAGGTTTTGCCATGATGGCTAATGAATTACTAGCTAACTGGCCATCCCGGCTGCGACGAAATTCCAAACCAAGGGAAGCCTCTACCGTATCCGCTGCCTTGTATACAAAGGCTTGAACCCCATGGAGCTCATGATCATGCACGAACTCCAAGTGTGGATCCAAGCCATTCATGACATCACAAGCTAAACCGAGGACTAGACGATCATGAAGAGCCTCCAAACTGAGAAGTCCTCGTCCTCCACACTCTCGCGGAAAATACAACCGCAGAGTCGAAGAACGTGGATGGAGACTCCTATGAATGTTCGTCAGCTTGCGGGTATCTCTGTCCAGCTGCTCCAGCTCAAATCTACTACATTTGAGAACACCAAAGGAGTAAATAAGCACCGGGACAGCGAACATGCTCGTTGCTGCAACTTTATTCTTGCCGGAAAGTTCGGACTTCCAAACTTTCCTGAGCCGCCGCCGATATTCCTCGCCTCTTTGACTTCCACAGTTTCCACTACGGAACGCTGATTGAAGCCAAAATATCGATACGACTCTTCGGCGCCAAGATGATGTATGACGCTTCCATCCACAAGCTGAAAATCATCTACCTCGCCACCAACGTTGCCCCTCTTCCTATGGAAGACGGTACACTTGTCCAATCCGAAACTCATGCCGACCGCACGTGAATACATTGCGACAGTATCAAGCTGAAGCTTGAGTTGCCGCTCTCCTGAGGCAAATAACTTCAGGTCATCCATGTAAAACACATGACTGACCTGATGCCTCCTATCACCGGGTTTTCCGGCTTGGTACCCTCCAACACAACGTAGCGCAACAGATAGCGGCATTAGTGAGATGCAAAATAATAGAGGACTCAGAGTATCACCCTGAAAGACTCCTCTCCTATACTGCACCAACCTCGAAGTCAGCTTACCCTCACGAGATGTTATGGTGAAGCGCGTTCTCCAAAGTGGTGCAAGATCTTTGATACACCTCACTATGTGGTCCTCTACCGCAAGGCAATCCAATAGTAGGAAAATGAGTTCATGACTCGTGCTATCGAAGGCCTTGCGATAGTCGACCCAGGCAACTGACAAATTGCGATGATACTGCCTCGAATCGCGCAATACGCAGCGGTCGACAAGCAGACCTTCCTTGCAACCTGACAGTCCCCGCTTCACTCCTCGCTGTTCATGTATCTGCTGCCACACTCGTTGTATATCATGGAGGATACCGGTGAAGCGCTTATAAAGTGTATTCAAATACGTGATCGGCCGATAGTTCGGCAGGTGGACAAGTCTCCCTTCTTGGGGAGCAACACAGTCCTCCCCTCTACCAACCACTTAGGAATAAGCTCACTACCATCGAGAAATGCCGTGAATATCCGGGACAGATGATCATGAACAGAGATAAATCTCTGCCACCAAAAGGCGTTAATGCCATCAGGACCCGGAGCGGCATGGTTCTTCATACCTTGCAAAGTAGATCGAACCTCTTCGTGAGTGATTCACGAGAATTCCGCGGGCTGCCGACGATGTACACGACAAAACCGGCGAAACTCCCTGAGGGTTGGAGTCTCCACCATAAGATTGGGGGCCTGACCGTAGAGACCCCCCCAGAACTCTTCAACCCGCTCGACTGAAGGCACCTTATCCGGTGCAGGCGCGGGTGGATCGAACCAGTGATTGGCTTCGGAGGGGAAGACAGAATTGTCAACCACCCATCGCCACCGCTTCTCTAGAGACCGCTTCGTTTTCCCCAGAACGCGCACCTTCTCAACAAATCTCTCCTTAATCATGAGGAGGACTTGTTTATTCAGTGTGTGATGGTGATATCGCAAATTCGCAGATATTCTGCGAATGCGGGCCGTGAAAGCCCTACCACTGTTGACAAAGTCCATCACACACTGAATGCGCGACGCTTGCTTCCTTGCCTCTTCGATCTTGCCCTGGATCTGTGCGATGCGTCTCCTCATTTTCCCCTCAAATGACCCCACTCTTGGGGTTCGAGGCTTCAGACGGAGAGCCGCATCATACACAGCCCAGTTCAGGTCTAGCAAATTGATGTCCGGTGAGAGCCCCGCTGTCAGAGCCTCATTCTCCAGAACCAGCTGTTGTGGCTGGAGACGAAACTTCCCCGTGACTCTTTCCCGCCTTGTCCCTATCCCTCTCGGAGCCCTCTCAGGTTCCTCATCTCTCTATTGGGTCGGCTGCTCCGGCTGTGTACCATCTTCTTCCTGAAGAGGAGGAAGGTCCATCAACCCCCGCGGAACGAGCAGTAACTCATATCCTTGCTGATGCAAGCGGCTGACTTGATCTCTCAGATGTTGACTTGAGAAATGCGAGAACTCAGTGTGCACACGGCACCACAAGTCCCGCATTCTCGCCATGTAGCCTACTTGCGCCGGCATGCTATCCTGCCAACATTGCATGAGGTCCTCCTTGAGTTCCTCCGTCCACCTAATCCTTTGTACAGCCGGGTTGTTACCATTGGATCCAGATCGTTCACCCCTCCCAACTGATCTGCGGTTCCGAGTGGGACCGATTGTGGGGGGCTCTGCCGCGGCTCGATGACGGAACCGGGTACAGGTGCCGCCGGGTGGTTAGCCCGACACCACCATGGCTATTGCGGACATGCCGGGCGATGGGTTCGCCACACTTCCTACGCCTATGTATTATTATTATTATTATTAGTATTATTATTATTGATCAATTAATGAAGGTACATAATTTTTTTAGTGGAACGCCGATTACAATGTGAAATACCTTTGCCAGATAAACTCTGAAAAGGTTTACTTAAATTTTTACGATTACAATTTCGGTTTTGAGTAATTTTTTTAAACATTTTCATAATAATGCGATCGTTATATTTTGTGTCTGAAGAAAATAGTTTATGAAACGATTGTAAAGACTGATCATTGAACAACCAGTGAAGCACAGTAATGCAGCACTGGCCACAAACATCAGACGATATATCTTGGAGTCTTTTCTGGCTCCATTCATATACATAGCAATTTTGCTTAAGACGCTGAGCGATTCTTGTGTCGAAGAGCGGCATNCAGGAGCTGAAGTATATTCATAAGACGATGGTACGCAGGACAATTATCGTGGCCTTCTGACCCGGGTAGAAAAGGGTTATGGTGTGACACCTGCTCGGCTGTTTAGACGCAACTAATGTAATTGTGTGGTGAACCTCTATTAAATAGTTTAGTATTCTTTTTCAGCCACTGTAGTCGACAATAACTTGTCTTGTTGAGTCAATTTCCAACAAATTATCGTATTCAGCATATAGCAGACAATTTACATTTTGCTCTGTTACTTTGTTGAATCGTACTTCAATAGGAACACTCTCACTCTTTACGAGATTCCAATGACCGGCAGAACTTGCAGATAAAACTGGAGTCAGGTCAAAGGCGAATAAACAAAAGCCGTCGGAATATGCTAGACGAGAAATGTTATTTCCATGGTCACTAAAATGCGGTCCAGTCCCCGCAAATAAGGTATTAAAATCTTCCACATCTAGGCACGCGTCAGAGGTAAAACTCGGTTGCAGGGGTTTCGTAGGTACTTGGCGTCCATCAACATTCAGGCATAAAAAGTTGATTCAAAAATTCTGCAAGTTGAAGGGATTCTTCTTCCTCGCTCCATTGAAACTGGCATTGTCGACAAATCCAAGTATAATTCTTTCAGGCAGTTGGCCTAAAATTGCCTTATCTATCGTCTCTCCCATAATTACATTATGCAGAACAAAAGATTTAACCTCAACACGGGTCAAGGGATATTTTGCAATTGTCTTTGCAAGCGTTTTAGCGTGAGCTATCAATATTCCTAGGCTGAGTTTCACGCGTCGAACAATTAATGAGGCCTCCACAATATTTACTTTATAATTAAGTGTAGTATCGTCCATGAGAAAATATTTATCCTTTGCGCGGATAAGACGAACACGTAGCTCTACACCGTTCATCAAAAATTTATCTTGATTGAAAACGTCACAATGCAAATGTTCCAGCAGATCAAACGGTCTTCCACCTTTCGTAAATACTTGTCGAGAGATTAGGCCTTTATTTTTTTTCAAATCACCGCCTACAACTACAGCGGTATCCATAGCACCAGAGGTATCAGTTGACCGTAGAACGATTCCAAGATGTGAGGACTTGGCATCTTCTCCATAGCTTAGCAACGTTTCAATATATGCTCCATAGGCGTAGAGGTTATTTGGCGGCGTAACAACTTTTTGATTGAAATATACATCCACTTGGTTGAACATTGAATGCAAAAAATTATTCACAGGACCGACGGAATCTTCAACAGCAGCAGGGCCATCGGGTCTCAAAATTTTCGCTCGAATTTTTAGCGTAGTGTGTGCCAAATCGATGTATTCTTCTTCATGGCCTGGTACGATGAATTCGATTGGGGCGTCGTCCGATAAAGTAGACCCAGGATTATAATAAACAAATTGAGAATTTTCAATACTTGTCTGCGTCGGTGGTATAGTGAACAGATCGAGCTCGAATTTCACCCACTCGAAAGAGTGTGAATGCAGAAACGACATGATGATTAGTTGAAAATATCGTATAAATCGCGAGTCTTCCTCTTGGATTAATTTTTTTTCACTTTTTTTCCTTTTTTCTTATTTTTTGGAATGTTTCTCTTTTTTTTATTCTTCCTCGTTTTGGATGTCTTGGCAGACCAGCGTCCAGTCAGCTTATGAGATGCGAGGCGTTTACGCTTTCTTTTATATCGTGATCCACGCATCATGGACCCAATTTTTTCCTGTGCCTTCCTTTTCAATTTCAATCCCGACTCCGCTCGCCGATCCTCCAGCACCACCTTTAAGGGTTTTCCGTTTGTCACTATATCGCCTACAACGTTAATTCCCGCGTTGTGAGCTTCTTTACCAACTGCTCGAGCTGCACTGCCGAGGAAGGGCAGAATTCGACGAAAGAGGTCCCCGAGGAAAGCCCCAATTCCATGGCCCCGTTGATATGGGCTCCCAACATAGACCCGTCCGAAATTATTG
>NW_021680968.1:150010-170071 GCF_001412515.2 Diachasma alloeum
GATTGGCTGACCCCCCCCCCTTCCCCTTCTCCCACCACCACAAGGGAAGGTATATAAGGACTGCCCCCACACATCGGAGCTCAGAATCGGAGCTCATAGCCCTGAAGATGCAGACTGCAATGTTTGCGAAACGTCGGCGCAATGCTGAAACTCAACGCGGCATCCATCCGGAAGCCAACCACGTCATTAATAATGGCCGCGAAAGCCTCAAAACTAAGGTTTTCCGTTTGTCACTATATCGCCTACAACGTTAATTCCCGCGTTGTGAGCTTCTTTACCAACTGCTCGAGCTGCACTGCCGAGGAAGGGCAGAATTCGACGAAAGAGGTCCCCGAGGAAAGCCCCAATTCCATGGCCCCGTTGATATGGGCTCCCAACATAGACCCGTCCGAAATTATTGTATCTCTCCACTGACCCTCCACCAGCCTGGTTCGCGTAATATGCAATATAAGGACTCATTTCGCTCGTTAATCAATTCTCTTGAAATGAAGTATCACGTTCAAGGGTCCGTACTCGAATGGTATCGAATGGTATGTATCATTTCACCACGATTGCACCTTATATCTATTTCAATTGTGCGAAATGAGTATCTCATCAACGGAATATAATGAGGATTTGAAAAAGTAGCACAGTGTGTGGCTCCATATGGAACATTTCATGTCAACTCAGCCACATCGGATTTTTTTTTGGCTGAGAAAAATCATTGAGTGGGCGCATTTTAAACTACTATATATATAGACAGTGATCATGCAAAATTTCATTGCCCTGCCACTTTTTGTTTCTGAGATACTCATTACGAAACTTGAAATTTTCAAAAAATCATTACTTCTGAATAGAGCATCCGATTTTGATAAATAAAAGAAGAAAATTTTCGTTTTTCTTCGTAATTCAAGATAAAAAATACTTCAGAGCCATCAAGAAGGTTCTAGACCGGTTTTTCGAGAATTTTTCGCGTTTTCATTTTTTTTTCACTTTAGGGCCGCTCGATATTCGATCGAAATATTTTTTTTATGATAGAGGATGTCCTTTTATGATATGAAAAAAATACGTCATAATGGAAGAGCGTAGCAATGCACCGGAATTTTTTTTTGTCGAAATTTTTGGGTTTTTCAGTTTTTAGGGGAGATCCATCGGTTTTTTTCAAAGAAATCAGTGTGTCAACGATTATTCTTTGTTCATATATGATGGCAAAAGAGTACGCCATCATGTAAGAGGGAAAGAATGCTCCGAGAAAAATTTTTCTTCTAAATTTTTACGTTCNGTTTTTCAGTTTTTAGGGGAGATCCATCGGTTTTTTTCAAAGAAATCAGTGTGTCAACGATTATTCTTTGTTCATATATGATGGCAAAAGAGTACGCCATCATGTAAGAGGGAAAGAATGCTCCGAGAAAAATTTTTCTTCTAAATTTTTACGTTCGTCTGTCGTTTAGGAGAGTTGCATTATTGTTACTGAAAAAGGGGTTTGTCAATAGACATTTTTTGTTCTGCTGAATAGAAGAGACTATTGATACGACTATAAATCTTTTCTCAACAACACACTGTGCTTTCCACTAATGAAAAAGTACGGGAAAAAAACAATTTTTATTCTTCTATAACGACAACATTTTATATTTTCACATTTTTACATTTGTACAATACGGAGAAATTCTCCACTCTCTTCGACGACTAGTTCCAACATGCATTGATGAATTATTCACATCACGATTACTGTCTTCTGCGGTTTTTTCGTTTTGTTGTTGTTTGTTTCTGCTTTGGGAAAACCTCCTCGTTAGCTGAAGCCTAATATCGTTTAATTAACCATTGCTCTTTCCGGTATCGGAATAAAACAATGGTGTTTTTGAATGGCTGGAATAGTTTTGGCACTATCAAATCTCTCTCTCATCTCAGTTTTGATATTCTCGTGTTCTGCCTTGGTGAAAAAAAAAACATCAATTCCTTCAAAATTCTCTTTTGACCATGGAAACAAAGCATCTGGCATGAGGATTGGTTCACCGTAAACGATTTGCAAGCTCTATCGTATTGCTTCTCTCTTAAAGACAGCTCCTACTCCGGCACAAGCTCCTTTACCGTGCGCGGTTGCATGAAAATGGGCTTCCGCATCTATGCCAAAATCAGTTTTGTGATGCAAGAGATTCGTGATCTGAAAACGATTCTTGTAATGTTGTACAGCTCCATCGGTGACATAGATAATTTTCTCCACGCTTTCACAGTTGTCTTTCACATGCTGTATTAAAATCTTCTGTATCAAATAAACAGCGACAGTATCGTGAGTCATACTGTCCGACAAAATGACTAAATTCCGATGTTGGATTTCATTTTTTTCACGATTGTAGTAAACAACGGGGTGAACTGTACACTGGTCATTATTGTATTGGAAGGATTGAGCAGCATCTTGAGCCACAAAAACGTAATTTTCCGAAAAATCACAATGCACTAGTTTGACAAAAACCGATTGTTCTTTAGCGATGAAGTGATGGGGCTTCAATACTATCAATCGTTCCATTAGAAGATCAATGAATTCATCCATGGGGAGGGTCTGTGTCTGCAAGGTACACCTGTCAGTACTTTGCCACACGCGAAATTCGACCATTTCCACGACAGAATCAAAGAGAAGTTTCTTCAGTTCAGGAGAGAATGATTTCACTCCAGGACAATCGTTACATTCATCCAGATGACAGGCCGGGGTTGGATTTACACACACCAATTTTGCTAGACAATCTTTGTAATCTCTGAGTGGACAGAGGGAATCTTGAGTTAGAGTCGCAATATTAATAACCTTTAGCATCAATTTGCATTTTTGATGATACGTTCAAACACATACCACGTGAGTGCCATTTGCTCCCGCCACTACATATTGTTTAGGTCTCAGCTCGGCAAACTTACTGAAACCGACCTTAGCATCTTCATTCGCATGTTTGTACTTCCGATGAAGGACTTTTAGATTTTCGAGTATCATTGGCTTTTACTCTACTTTCTTCTCTCCATTGATCTTGATGGATATTTTATCTTTCATTCCTGGCATGACGCGACTGTGCTCTAGGTAAAAATTGTGTACTTTGTCGACGGTTGAGCTGGGTAGTGAATGACCTGCTTTCGCAATTGGTGAAGCCAACACTCCTTTAATTTTTCTCAATCTTTCCGCTCTTGACGCCATGTATCTGGTATCTGGCTTCCAAATTCAGAAGCAATTTTTCGCGCACTCCACGACTGTGGATGAACCGTCAAGATTTGCAGGCGCTCACGGTAGCTTTTCAGATCTTTGAATTTCTGCTTCAAACCATCCAACATTTCTTCTAATTCTATTTCTCTCGCAGATCGATACTGCTTAGATGAAAATGCATCAATCACTTTGGTCATCCTCCGAATCATAATCCATGAAAGAACTGTCGAATTCAGCATCATCGTCTGGTTCGTCGTCGATTGATATGCCGGAATCATCAAGATGGAAAGATCGACCTGATCTCAGAGAACTGTTCATCACATCCAGACTTGGGTCACATGTTTCGGCTTGGAGCATTGATATATCGGGTGGAGTTTCCGAACGCTGAAGATGTGTAGCATTAAGTTTAACCGTGGGGACAGATGGAGGAATGACATAAGTTGGAGCTTTCGTTCGGCATTGATCACAGATTTTCGCGGACAATAGGAAAAAAGTAAATTTCTCGTGTAGTGTCAAGGAAATCGGATGTAAATTATAACCGAGGCATCCGTTCTCACCAGCAGCCCGCATTGGATTCGCACATCTATCACTCCGCGGCCTTCTATAAAATCCGAAGATATCAATTCCGAGAATAAAGATCATTTCTATATAATCAACGTGAAAATTCCTTACCTCGCTGCAAGAATAAGATAAGATAGGAGCTCGGTAATCCATCCACACAATCGTATGGTGATAAAAAATCAATCGAGAAATTGAGGTTTTTTTCTAGAATTAAAGCCTTGAAACCGACTAAGGATGATAAATCAGTTAATTGATTCCGTTTGTTTCTTCCTCTCATTTGTTTGATCATAATTTAGCAAACTTCCGATGATGATAATGTTCAATTCAACTATCTACCCTTCCAGTAAAAATTTCGACGAAAATTTTTTTTTTCGGCGCCCTCTTTCTCCGTTACGTGATGGTGTCGTCGTATGTCATCATATATGAACGAAGAATAATGGTTGACAGACTCATTTCTTTTAAAAAAAACCGATGGATCTCCCCTAAAAACTGAAAAACCCAAAAATTTCGAAAAAAAAATTTTTTTTTCGGTGCATTGCTTCGCTCTTCTATTATGGCGTATTTTTTTCGTATCATATAAGGCTATCCTCTATCATAAAAAAAATATTTCGATCGAATAGCGAGCGGCCGTAGAGTGAAATAAAAATAAAAACGCGAAAATTTCTCCAAAAACCCGTCTAGGAGCTTCTTGACTGCTCTGAAGTATTCTTTATCTTGAAGTATGAGAAAAAAAGAAAATTTTCTTTTTTTATTTATTAAAATCGAATGCTCCATTCACAAGTAATGATTTTTTGAAAATGTCAAAGTTTCATAATGATTATCTCAGGAACAAAAAGTGGCAGGGCAATGAAATTTTGCATGATCACTGTCTATATGTAGTAGTTCGAAATGCACCTACTCAATGATTTTTTCCAGACAAAAAAAAATCCGGTGTGGCTGAGTTGAGATGGACTGTCCCATATGTATAAGCAGAAGCATTGAATGGTACCACTCGTAAAAGTGATGACTGCACATCACCTGTTACATAGGGTTCACAAAGGTCACTATAGATGAACACGCTTTCAGGTAAACCCCTGGCCAGACTGGCAGGTAGATATCCCTCACAATACGGCTTTGCGTTCGTGAAACTGTGCACGCGCCTCTCAAACCCCAACAGATCAGCCAATTTATCCGAAAAGTCTTATGCGTGTACCGTGCTGCCGCATGTTTTGGAGGTGCAATGTCTTCCCCCTGGCCAGACTGGCAGGTAGATATCCCTCACAATACGGCTTTGCGTTCGTGAAACTGTGCACGCGCCTCTCAAACCCCAACAGATCAGCCAATTTATCCGAAAAGTCTTATGCGTGTACCGTGCTGCCGCATGTTTTGGAGGTGCAATGTCTTCCCCCTGGCCAGACTGGCAGGTAGATATCCCTCACAATACGGCTTTGCGTTCGTGAAACTGTGCACGCGCCTCTCAAACCCCAACAGATCAGCCAATTTATCCGAAAAGTCTTATGCGTGTACCGTGCTGCCGCATGTTTTGGAGGTGCAATGTCTTCCAATTTTCACAAACCTTGTTAGGTAGAATACTCAAATTTTATATGATCCTTCAAGGGTGCAAAGTTATTCATGAAACCGAAGGTCCTTGAAAACCGCAGTAGGTAGAAAAAATGTTTATGGTAGATTCCCCTTGCCCTTATTGTCTTTTCCGCTACTAACAAAGTTGATAGAGGCATCTTTCCTATCACGTATATGTAAAAAATTACAAGGAAACTGTATTGCNCAAAGTTGATGGAGGCATCTTTCCTATCACGTATATGTAAAAAATTACAAGGAAACTGTATTTCACTCAGGCCCACAACCCATTCTCCTTCCAACTCAACTTGTTTTGGGAGCAATGTTGTATATTTTGATGCTGTATTATCGGGATGATAGTCCATGCTGCTGTTGCGTGGGAGTACCATATAAAATTCGCTCCTCTTCATTTTTTTCCAATGACGTGCAGCTCTGACGCAGGTATCCACGAATCAAATTTATCAGGATATCCCTCCCAATGAACAAGAATTTGTTTATTTTTTCCTTTTCCTTTAGAGCGTATGACACGTTCAACTACGAATTCATCCTTGTCCGTTTGTTTATTGACAAGCACCAACTCCGGCTCGTAAAAAAATCCTTCAATTTGTTCATCAGCTAAATCTTTCAGCTCGTATATTGGTAATGATTGTTTGAGGACTGCTTTCGTTATTTGGAATATTTCTTTACTCCAATTAGTCTCATATCCTTTCTCAAAGATGCCTTTCGCTCGACTGATGCGCACATAGTCCCCAACTTTGTATTTAAAGGTTTCTTTACGAGATTTTTCCGACTTGTACCGATTTTGTATATCACGCCATGCATATGGAGCATTATCGATATTAACAGTCACAGGTGCCATGTTTATTGATGAATGTCTCGAGTTGTTATAAGAGTCGACAATTTGGTCCAACACATCCATATATTTATATGTTTGATTATGTGTAAAGTAACGCCACATGCGCTCCTTCAATGTCCGATTGAAACGTTCCACGATTGCGGCTTTTATGTCAGGATTACGCGCAACACGAAATTGAATTTTTTTATCAGAGAAAAATTTTTGGACACTGCTAGTCATAAATTCTTTTCCCTTGTCAGTTTGTATACAAACAGGCACACGATCACCGCTCTTTCCCATTATACGATTAAAGCCTTCGAGTACCTGCGGTACCGACTTGTCCTTCAATGGTTCAACCCAGGCAAACTTGCTTAAAACGTCAATGACCAGAAGTAAATATGAAATACCATCATTGTATGTCTTTAGTGATCTCAACTCAACCAAATCAGCCTCCCGTACATCATCAATGTTTGTCACTATATAATGTAACCGTGGAAATTTACGTCTGATGGGTCTGTGGAGTCTATAAGTATTCTGGGCATTAAGCCAGTTTTTTATTTCATTTTCAGGTATTTCTTTTTTGTGCTTTGACAAAATATTTCTAGCCCCCGTATATGCCCCCGGCTCTGGAGGGCTAAAATATGTTCTCGACAGTTTTTCTTCATTTAAAACGGAAGCCATGATGATAGTACTGAGTCCTCCACTTTGTAAGAAGGGTTTATGTGTGCTTTTTTCAAGTTTTTACACGTACGATGTACAAGAGAGGTACGTGGTGTATCACCTTTCCCTGTATGACGCTGATCTATAAAGTCCTCGTCCTCCGAAATTTCAGGTTCTCTTCGACGTTTAATAACTGGTAGTGCAGGTGGGGGTCGATGAAATTTAGGATTGCCCAGAAACTGCCGAGGTGTGTTTAGACTTTGAAGGTACATCGCAAAATGTTCCCATCCTTTAGCTGAATATGTTTTTCGTGCTCTGAACACAACTTGTATCAGATTCACAATATTAACGCCAGTTAATGATGTCCCATCCAAAGTCACTTGTCCTTTTGCATCCCACTTGAGTCTTTTACTAGTGTCAACGGCGTCAATATATTCAAGTATACCTGAGGCTTTTCTTTGGTATACTGCAGGTACAGTAGCCACAATAGCATTTGGATCGTATCGTTCGCCAGAACCCGTCTTGTCGGAGGTCCCTGTTTCTTGCACAGGTACTTTACTCTGCTTTGTATAAAACAAATACCTTCTCAGAACGTCATTATACAGTTTCCATTTTTCATGATCGTCCTTGGGTTTTTTCGAATTTAAAATTTCCAATAATTCAGCATCCAATCGTCTTGTAACGGTACCAGGGGTTTGAACTGACGGCTGAATTTCTTCAACTAATTCAGTTAAAGCACGGTGAGCATCGTGTGTAGAATTCTTTTTTAGCCGTTCTATACTATCTTCTGGCACAAGTATCATTTTTCGTGCATGCTCCATCCCTATACAACTGCTGAGATGAGTGCGCTTATAAGAGGCCCCAATAACATGGGTAAAAAGGCACCGATTTTCTGATTGATGATTTTTTTTTGCTGGATAAACTCTGATTTTTATCAGCCAACTTCCTCAAAAGTTTTTTATATTTGTACAATTTTGACTTTTCGCAAATTTTCAAAGGAATATTTCCTTGCAGCAAATTCAGAGCACACTCACAAATGCAGCGAATCAAATCTTTATTAGCGTGTTGTAATTTTCTTCTCGTATACCCTTTCGGGTCTTTACGATTTGTTCCCTTCCCACCCCGCTCAACCCCCTGTACGGCATTTGCCGAAGGGAGGGAAAACCTCATTCGAGGGAAAAACCTGCCCTGGTACAATCGTCCTTTTGACGGGACTACCGCTCGGCAGTGAAACTGTGAGATTAGAGCGCTATAAATTTTGACCGCCGGTGCCGAGAAGCGAACCTGGATCATTGGCATACGAGTCTAGCACTCTAACCGCACGACCACGACCGTCGGTATTAGCTTGTTGCATTATTGCTCGTCGTAACCTAGGAGGAGCGTGAATGAGCGCGTGTAATAAGGCAGTATTCTTTGCTCCGAGCGAGTTGCGAACAGAGCCGCTTCCAGAGCGACTTGTCTTTGCCATTACACATGAACAACTGATACACTCCGCAATGAGCCTCCTCCTTTTATATTCTAATCCTTCCGTGGAATATAAACATAGTGATAGGGGTCGCTAGGGAATACATTGGTACGAAATCTGCAGTATTCAGGAGTCTTCTATTTTAAATCAAACAACAAATATCCATGAGCCTCTGATGTGGCGTCAAAATAGGCCTCCTGTAGAAATTTTGGGTCCTCTGGGTATATCTGACGAGCCAAGTGTGCTGTTTGTGCACGATCTCGAGGATTTTTGAATACGACAATATAATATGTATTCAATGAAATATCTCGCTGTCCTCTTCCGTGGTGGAATAAATTTTGAGATATAAACATAACACTGAGATTTTTGTGATGACTGCCTTTTGTGAATAAGTCGACTATTGCACCATTTGATAATTCATGCATCAAGTCGTCCACAACAACCAATTTTGGTTTATTATCATCAAAATCTCCGGATCTTGGTAAACCCTCTCGAAATTCGGCAAAATTTTTGTCATAATTTGATAATTTTAATCTTGACTTAGTGAGTGATTTTGAAGTTCAAGATAATTTTGATGTGGATTTTTTCGAGTTTTAACCCCGAGTTCTTTGATATTCAATATGGTGGTTGTTGAGGTTTCAGCCTCACGTTACGGCATGTTGGTCCGCTGACTACGAGCGGCACCACCTCCTGGACACGGACCTGGGTTACCGACCGTGTCCAATTAATTGGGACCGACGACACCTGCCGCGACACTTGGCCCATCTCGTTACTTCCGCTTTCTTCTCTAATCGCCTCGTGACAAAGGTGCATCGTGCAACTGTCTCTCCGCGGTTGAATCTATTATTTTTGTGACCATCTCAACCGTGAAAAATTTCTACCGTGTCTCGACACAATTATTAGTTGACAGTGGTTATTTTGTTGTAAATATTTTTGACTGAGTTCTGTATTTTTACGGAAAATACAGTTTTTATTGTGACTCTACCCATGCGCACTGTGTCAGACATTATTTTGGTGAACTGCTCAACCCTTTCCCGAATCCCGGCTCTCCATCGGTTTTTTTGTTTAACTCTGGCCGAAACATTTGGTCCTTCGAGCCGGATATTCGCGAAAAGTGGACATTGTTTTTCAGTGAAACTTTAGTGCGCGTGGTGTCGGTGAAAAATCGCGGGAATTTGTGTGTCGGCTCCACCCCCTTTGCTCCACCCACCGACTCGCCCATCGACTCCTCCCACGCGGCTCCTCCTTCGTGACGTAGCAGTGCAGTGGTGCTCATCTCGGACTATTGACATTTTTGCGCGCTGCTAAAAATTGCAAATCCGTCAGTGGCACTCAACCTGGGGTTCCGTGACGTATTTCTGCAGCACTTCAGGAGCAGATCCCTCGTCCTTCTCGCTGCCTGCTGAAGTTCTGCGCTCATCACTGCTGCCATTTGACCTACTCTCAGGGAAGTCAATTATTATTATTATTTTTCTCTATTGATTTTCCCTGAAATTCGCTGCTGCTTTTGCTTGATTTTATTTTTTTTTCCGCTATTGGCTGTGCTTTTCTCCACTGTTGCGTTCTCTACGATTTTTTTTGGTGCTTTCTCTGCTTGCTTAATTTGTATTTGCTATCGGGTGAGCATGTCTTTCGCAGGGAGATTATTTATTCAAGCCAGTAGGGCAAAGTTTATTGAGTCTCTCTACACGGAATCATTGTCTGCGGCGGTGAAGGAGCTCTCAGTCACGGAGTTGCAGTCGAAGCTGGATATTCTGGAGAATTACTGGAGCCAATTCGAGGACCAGCACGTGAGGCTGCTCACTGGGAAGGATAGCGCGGAGGTGCTCGAGCACGATTACGTGAAGCAGGGGGTATACGATATCTGTCTGTAGCGGTACTCCACGGCTCGTACGTCGTTCATAGGGCTAATCAAGGCCATTGATGAGACCGCGAACCTCTCGGAGTCGTTTCGTCGACCCGCTGCATCAGTTCCATCTACTCAGGTGATTCAAAGGCAGTTACCGACGATCTCGCTGCCTACCTTCTCAGGGGACTTCTCCGAGTGAACACCCTTCAAAGATCTTTTCCTCTCGATAGTCGTCGGCAACAACTACGGTCGAGAAATTCCATTATCTCTTGACTTGTCTTGCTGGCGAGCCGAAGCAGTTGATCTCAACTCTGCCGGTAGCTCAAGACTCATTCATTCCAGCCTGGGATATGCTTATCGCGAGGTATGACAATGAACGTCTCCTCATCTCTACCCAGCTGGAAAGGTTGTTCTCCACTCCGAGGATCGTCAACCGTACGGCCAAGGAGTTTAATGCTCTCCTCAACTCCACCACCGAAGCTCTCAACTCCCTGAAGTCGTTGGGGCGCCCTGTCGAGCACTGGGATGACGTCTTGGAGCATATCATCTCAAGCCGGGTGGATGTTAAGACGTTGGAGGCGTGGGAAGTTAACATCGGATCCACCACCACCTTTCCAACGTACGCGGAACTCCGGGAGTTCATGTTGAGCAGAGCAAGAGCTAGGGAGAGAATTGAGCTGCATCCTCTGAATGCTCCCAAGACGCCAACTTCGAGTGTGCCCTCTCAACCACCCAGAGCAAAGCCAGCGAAGGTGCTGAATGTCTAACTGGCAGTGCAGTTCCACAGGCTCGCGGGTCAAGTTCGCAGTCATGGGCAGACATGACCGCCAATGCCTGCTCCATGTGTGAAGATGAGCATTTCATCGACAAGTGCCCCCAATTCAAGCAGTTGTCGCCGGAAAAGAGGAAGGAGTTCGTCGAAAAGAAGTACCTCTGCTTCAACTGCTTGGGGAAGCACTCTATTCGTGCCTGTGAGACCACGAAGACGTGCGTTGTGTGTCACAAGTATCACAACTCGATGATCCACATCACACGCCCTCAGAATGGTCCTCTGGAGACATCTCAACCAGACCAGTTGAAGTCTCAAGGTCAGTGGTCTCAATCTGGTACTCGTCCTATACAGTCTGCTGTTCCGGGGCCTTCATCAGTGCAACCGTGATCTTCTCAACCAACGACTTCATCGACAGCGGCTCCGGTAATTTCAGAACGTTCTCTACGGCCGTTGCTGTCAAGTGATTCTCCATCTGTAGCATTATCAGTTCATGAATCGTCATCTCAGCTCAGACCAGGTGTTCTTCTCGCAACAGCGCTAGCTTCTCTCGTTTCAGAGAATGGATGTTGCTGTGAAGTTCGGATGCTGTTGGATTCTGGATCTGAGTATCATTTGTTACAGATAGTCTTGCGGTAAAGCTAGGTTTGTTGAAGTCTCCAGCTTTGCTACCTGTCGTTGGTATTGGTGGATCAAGGTCATTTTCAAAAGAATTCTCTCAGTTCTGTCTGAAGTCTCTGCACTCAGACAAACATCTTCAGATTAAAGCCTACATTCTTGACCATCTCATATCATCGTTGCCGTCGTTCTCAGTCTCGGATACTCAAGCTTGGGGCCATCTCGACGGACTGAAGTTAGCTGATCCGAAATACATGGAGCCAAGACCTATTGACCTTCTCATTGGCGCGGATTTCTCCGGATCAATTGTGGAGCCACAGATCATCAAGGGGCCTTCGGACTCCCCTATAGCAATGCACACTATCTTCGGTTGGGTGGTACTAGGACCTACTTCAGCGGTGATTCCAATGGTGGCCAGCTCTAATCACATTGCAGTCAGCAACGAGGAACTCTACGACCTTCTCACTTCGTTCTGGCTGCAGGAGGAGGTCCCAAAAGCCGAATATAGTGATCTCACGAAAGAAGAGGCAGAATGTGAGGAGTTTCTCCAGCGCACTATTCACGAGACAGCTCACGGCGCTATGTGGTTCGCCTGCCTCTTGCACGTTCTCCGACAGAACTGGGCGACACTTATAGTCGGGCTAAGGCGTGTCTCTCCAGCCTGTTCCGGAGAATGGAGAGGGATCAACCGACCCTTCAGCTATATAGTGTTTTTCTCAAGGAGAACGAAGATCTGGGACACATGGTGCTTTTTCCAGCCTTAACTGGTTCGGAGAATGCCGGGAGCATGAAGTTCGGCTGTCGATCTGAGGGGATGACCTTGGCACATGGGGCTTCGGCTTCAGGAGAGTTGAGGGTCCCTGAGGAGAAGCAGTCGACTCGTGTCTCCACTCGGTGTTCTGCTCAGAGGCAAGCTCATCCGTCAACTCCTATGTACTACTTTCCTCATCATGGTGTTCCCAGGAAAAGTAGTGAAACAACGAAGCTGAGGGTAGTCTTCAACAGCTCTAGTAAGACCAGCTCAGGGGTGTCTCTCAATGACATCCAACACACTGGAGCCAAACTGCAGAAGAATATCTCTGACGTGCTGCTCTCATCCAGGCGGAGCAAGTACATTTTCATGACGGACATCACGAAGATGTTCCGTCAAATCAAGGTGTATCGTGAGGACTGGCCTCTTCAACAGATTCTGTGGCGGGATTCTCAAGGTCAGATCAACACCTACCAGCTCACCACTGTGACCTACGGGACTAAATCGGCCCCATTCTTCGCCTGTAGAGTTCTCAACCAACTGGTCGCGGATGAAGGACATCGTTTTCCTCTAGCAATCTCTCCGTTGACCAGTGGAAGATACGTGGATGACATCTGTGGTGGTGCTGAAGAGGAGAGTGATCTTCTAGATGTCTCCAAGCAAGTGTGGGATCTTTGCTTAGCTGGTGGTTTCCCTCTAGCAAAGTGGCATAGCAATTGTCCGTCTCTACTCAGATCTCTGAATCCAGAAGGTGTCTCTCAGGATCATAAGCTGCTAGATGATGCCATCACGAAGATTCTTGGTCTGAAGTGGGATCCAAACACAGACCAATTCAAGTTCTCAATCCGCCTTCCGGCCAACTCAAAGGTGACGAAGAGGAATATGTTGTCTGAAATAGCTCAGTTGTTCGATCCTCTGGGTCTGCTTTCTCCTGTGGTGATTAGGGCAAAGGCACTCCTACAGCGTCGCTGGGTTGGGAAGCTGGACTGGGATTATGCGCTCTCATCACAAATCTCGGATAAGTGGACCCAATTCCGTAAGGAGCGGTCTCAGGTCGACAATATCTCTATTCCTCGTTGGCTCGGAGTGAAGAAGGATGCTCTGGTGGAAATACACGGGTTCTCAGACGCATCGCAAACAGCGATGGCTGCGGTGGTATATTTGAAGGTGACAAGTTTGGATGGTGTGAGTGTCTCTTTAGCTACTGCTAAAACCAAGGTGGCTCCTCTCAAGCAACTCACCATTCCGAGACTTGAACTCAACACCGCAGTCATGCTGGCGAAACTCACAAGGTATGTGCGTGTTCAACTCAGCCTTGATAACGCTCCTGTGTTCCTGTGGACAGACTCAGCTGTTACCCTGGCGTGGATCAGCTCTCATCCCTCCCGGTGGAAGGAATATGTGCATAACAGGGTAGCCAGCATACAGGAACTGGTTCCAGGAGCGAAGTGGCGATACATCAGCGGTAAGGAGAATCCTGCTGAGTGTGGTTCTCGGGGCATCACTATGGCTCAACTCAGTGCTCATAAACTGTGGTGGACGGGTCCAAAGTGGCTGCAGTTAGACTCCTCTCAGTGGCCGAAAGAAAATGCCAGCGAATCTGGAAGAGAAGCCCGGATCCATCTTTACCGTTTCAATGGGCTCTACTCTCTAGGATCTCATCACCAAGTACTCCTCTCTCTACAAATTGCTGCGCATAACAGCAATTTGTCAACGTGTTGTTGCACGGATGAGGAAGAAACCTGGTGAAACTCTCGTGGATCCACTCAGTCCTGATGGCATCGAGGCAGCTAGGCTGTATTGGGTCAGAGCCACTCAGGCTCATTATCTGGAGTCGGAGTGCAGCATTATTTATTGTGGTCAACAACTTGGGAGGTCTCATCCATTGACCAAGCTGACTGCCTTCATAGAGTGGGCGGGAGATTAAGGTTCTCTAACCTGCACCCAGAGAGTAAACAAGCGATCGTCCCCAAAGATTCCGAGCTGGCTGAACTTCTCATTAGAGACTCTCATCAGCGAACGTTGCATGGTGGAACTCAACTCACGTTGACGCATCTCAGGAGGTCTTACTGGATTATTGGAGGAAGAGCGCCAGTAAGATCCTTCATTCTCAAGTGCGTGGAATGTGCCCGCCAACGTGGAGTACGTGCTCAGCAACTGATGGGGCAGCTTCCACCGACACGTCTGTCTCCAGGACGTGCCTGCTCTAACACTGGTGTAGATTACGCTGGACCGGTGTCCATCAAGACGTGAAAGGGGCGTGGTCATAAAACCCAAAAGGGTTGGTTAGTGATCTTCGTTTGCATGGCCACGTCAGCACTTCATCTGGAAGCTGCCACCGACTATTCTGCTGATGGATTCATCGCTGCCTATCGGAGATTCGTGAGTCGTCGAGGTCGTTGCAAGAACCTCTTCAGTGATTGTGGAACGAATTTCGTTGGTGCAGACAAGGAGCTGAAGAGGTTGTTCTCTGTTGGATCGAAGGAGTTCCAGCGTCTCTCAGCAGTTTGCCTGGAAGATGGTACTCGGTGGTCTTTTAATCCACCGGGGGCCTCTCATTTTGGAGTAAAATGGGAAGCAGCGGTAAAGTCAGTGAAGTATCATCTCTCTCGAACGATTCGGGATACTACACTGACGTTCGAGGAACTCTCTACGCTGCTTACCCAGATTGAAGCTGTGCTCAACTCCAGACCTCTACAGGCTCTCTCTGAAGACCCCGACGACGGGTTGTGTCTCACTCCGGGGTATTTTTGATTGGAGAAGCTCCAATAGCTCTACCAGAACCTTCACTGGACCATCTCACCGTTGGACGGCTCTCAAGATGGCAACGGATTCAGCAGAGGCTGCAGTATTTCTGGAAGCAGTGGTATACAGGATACCTGTAGCAGCTTCAGTCCATCTCCAAGTGGCATCATCCGTCCAATGATATTCGCATCGGATCTGTGGTTCTGCTCTCCGATGAGAGGTTCCCGCCAGCGAAGTGGCTTCTAGCTCGTGTCACAGCTCTAACCCTGGGAAGGATGGTCTCTCCAGAGTTGTGACCATCAGGACAGCAACGACGACATTAATTCGGCCGATCTTCAAGCTGGTTCCGTTGCCAAACTCTACCAGCTGATTTTGAAGCTGGTCTCTGTTGACGTTGTTGATCTTCTCTGTTTAGTGTTGCAGGCTCTATCATGGCTTCCTCGAGAACCTGGTCACCAACACGTTGCTGACGGGGGGGAGAATATTGAGGCTTCAGCCTCACGTCACGGCATGTTGGTCCGCTGACCACGAGCGGCAGCCTTTCCTGGACACGGACCTGGGTTACCGACCGTGTCCAATTAATTGGGACCGACGACACCTGCCGCGACACTTGTCCCATCTCGTCACTTCCGCTTTCTTCTCTAATCGCCTCGTGACCAGTGTGCATCATGCAACTCTCTCCGCGGTTGAATCTATTATTTTTGTGACCATCTCAACCGTGAAAAATCTCCACCGTGTCTCGACACAATTATTAGTTGACAGTGGTTATTTTGTTGTAAATATTTTTGACTGAGTTCTGTATTTTAACGGCAAATACAGTTTTTATTGTGACTCTACCCACGCGCACTGTGTCAGACATTATTTTGGTGAACTGTTCAACCCTTTCCCGAATCCCGGCTCTCCATCGGTTTTTTTGTTTAACTCTCGCCGAAACAGTGGTGGTAAAAATGTGATCAATGATCCTGAGGCGCTCAAAGCCATTGAAGACTTCAATCTAGATTTACTAGATCAACACAATGGTAAGTATCGCATTTTATGTTAATGATAATAAATTTTTTTTTCTAAAAAATATTCTTACCATTGAAAATAAATTTAATTTCAGATGCTCAATTCGACCGAAATGCAGAGGGCCCACCGTCAACTCTGAGAACAATACGAAGGTCACGCCAGAGGCTTCCTCGTTTCAAACTCGATACACATGTGATGGAGTTTAGAATTAACCCTGTGCCTCAAGGTCGCAATCCACCGAGTGGGTGAAAGAAGATTTTCGAGATGTCTACAATAATTTCATAGAAGCCGGTGGCCGTGGAATAAATCGAATGTGCGTCACATTCAATTTTTCAAATATTCAGAGACAACGCATGGATAAGCCCACGTGCGATTAATGGATACGAGTTTCAAGATTTGTGGAATCTTGTGAGCTCTATTGCACAGAGCGCCAATGGTTTCGACTGTGCGGAGACATTTTGGATAAAACTCCATGTGGCTGAAGCCCCTGCAGGTCAAGGAGACTTTCTTGAAAAGGGAATGAAAAGACGACTGAGTAGAAAATGTGTTCTTCAAATTTCAAATGAAGATGGCTTGTGTTTAGCCCAATCACTTGTTGTGGCCAGAGTATACGTAAAGAAGTTAAAGGCTAGAGCTGACAAGGGCGAAATACACGAGATGTGGAAATACATTCGACAATCCAAGGGTAAAATGCAACGTTAGGAAGCCCAGCGCCTGACCCGTGCGGCTAGAGTCATTGTCCCTGAGGATGATTGTGGCTTGGAGGGAATTGCCCAATATCGATGATACTTGGCGCAAGAAGGATGTATCATCAAGGTCTATTCTCTCGAGAGAAATGGAAAAGTTCACCCTGTACTTTACGATGGGACGCCTGAAGTGACCAGCAGGAATATATCTGCTCAATACACACTACACTTTGTGTATTATCCGTGAAGACAGACACTACAAGCCGATTCAAAATTTACCTTAATGTACCTTCAGTGCACGAGGACATGTTTGTGATAAAACTTGTGACAGATGTCTGAAGAATCCTCCATGCGACACTGCAATCGTTGATAAAATAATGTGTAACGAATGTAATCGAGAATTCCAGGGACAATTATGCTTCGAACAACATAAAAAAGCAGGATCTTTTAGCGGAACCAACCCAACCGTATGTGAGGGCATAAAATTGTGTAAAAAATTCAACGTGAAAATTGACTATCGGAAAAGTAAAAAACACGTGTGCTATAAGTATTATTGCTCTGTGTGCCAGAAGGACGAAGATATTTCTCATCTATGCTACATGCCTATATTGAAAAGCAAGAAGAAATCAAAAATGAAACGCGTGGCATTTGTTTTCTATGACTTTGAGACGAGACAAGATGAGGCGATGCAAGGAACTGATGACGTCAATATACACATACCAACCCTTTGTGTAGCCCAAACCGTGTGTGACTGCTGTGCTGACATGAACGATGACGACATTATGAAAATTGAGGAAAATCTTGCAAGCCCATGCAGTGTGTGTAATCCTCGAGAACATGTTTTTGATGATGAGGATCCTGTACGTGGATTTGTCAATTACATCACGTCAATGGGTAAGGCGTATAAAAAAGTAGTTCGTATTGCTCACAACGCGAAAGGATATGAATCGCAATTTATTTTGAGAGATGTCAGGCGTCGGATCAACACCGAAATTAAAGCAATTATTAACGGTACAAACATTATCTTGATGGATTTCAGGGATAATAAATTTATAGATAGTTTAAATTATTTGCACATGGCTCTAGCCAGTTTACCGAAGGTCTTTGGATTAGGAGATATTGCGAAAGGTTATTTTCCACATTTTTTCAATAAAAAAGAGAATCAGAACTACGTAAGACCTATACTTGATGAGAAATATTACGGCGTGGACACGATGAATGTACAATAGAGGAATCCACGGAATATACATTTCAAATTTTCGCTTTCTCCTGTCTCAGAACGACAGTTCAAGATATGAAGAAGCAATGTGAATTTTTTCAAATTTTTAAACCACTTTTATCAGACCTCAACAAGCTTTTGAATTTCTTATAACGAAGTACATGCGAGAGACTGCATAAAGTTTATATGCATACGATTTAATCAGAATTGATTGAAATTATTATGAATCTCCATCGATTACTTGATGTAAACGATGAAAAGAACTCAGACTTTTTTTTTACATTTTTCAATCAATTTGTTATTAAATTAATAGCTATGATTTTCCCTTGAAATGGGACTTTTGGAGACTGTTTAAATGCCCTTTGAACTAGACCGATTTTGTTGAATTTTTGTAGAACAACTCTTTAATTATCGGACTATCATCTGACGAAAGAACGAATAATTTATATAATTCCAAATCATCGAAAAATGCCAAATAAAATCCTCAAATTTTTGGGCAGTGACAAGTGCTTGGATCACTTAGAACTTTTATGGAGGCTAATACCTGAAATGGAGAAGGTCAGCCATCTGGCAAAACCTTTTCCCGGATTATCCGACGTACCTGGTCGCACCCAATAAATTACTGTATACCTTCTTTATTTTCTATTTTGTTGATTCCATTTTGTTCCATTTTCATGCGAAGAAGATGTTGTGAAATTCCCTATTTGATGACGATTCCAGAGAAACTTGAATGGTCGAAATCGGATAATTCTAAGCTGGTTACCATACATGGTTTGAATCTCCCCGTGGAGGACTTAGTGTCATACTATTGGGGCTCCAGCGTTGTCGAATTTCCTCTACACTCCCCAGGCGTGTTTATTGAGTTTTCGGCAACGTTCCATAATGAACAACATTACCATAACATTTACTATCAAAAAAAGTTCGGTCAGTGATTAAATATCATTTATTTTCTCAGACAGAAGATGAATTTTCTATAAACAACTAGAACAGGGCGCGCGCTTCGCGCGCATGTTGTTTTCCATGGGTGCCAGAATAGTACCTTACCGTTTCTCACTTTCATTAATTTTTATCTCGATAATCATAATACAGAAAAAATGAATCGTTTCAACAAAGTTTTTCAGAATGAGAATTTAATTGTTGAATAATTTATTCGGAATCGTTAGAATCCTCTTCGTCTTGTTCTTCGTTTCTCTTTTGCTTCTTACGTTCTTATTAATTTTTAGGGGTGTGTTATGTGCCGTGTACATATATACTATCCTATATATCTATTTTTTTACAGAACTATCATTCTTTTACAGTTAAAAAAGTGACAGGATAAATCATATATGTATAATCTATCTGCTGTATATTATATTATATATTATATATTGTATCATATATAATATCTAACATAATATATATTATATTCTATACATTAGATTATATAATATATATACTATACACGTATGCATTTTTTTATAGTACAGAACAGTATTTAATTTTTTCAATTGTTGAATAAATTACAGTACATAAAAAAATATAAATAGACATAATATTACATTACTTGATAAGCGGAATAGAGGCTTCAGAAATCGTTACACTGGATGTTTTAAAAGTGGATTAAATGTAAAGATCTATTCGATCCAATATAATATAGAATAATAATAATAAGAATGTTTGATGAGATGCCTGGATTGGGGAATTAATTGTGCGGATGGATGAGTTGGAGTCGGATTACGGGGAGTGGGATGAGTAGAACCAAGAAATGAGCGGAACACGTGCACGTGGTCACAAATTCACTGTATTTGTCAAAGTTATATTCACAATAATTAAATGTCACTAATTGAGTCACTGATAACTGGAATTAATGAGCGGACCGAACTCTATGAATTAATAATAACTGAGCTGACACAATGAGTTAATCCGAGTCACTAGAGATGAGCAGTACCATAAAAGAAGTGTCTCTAACTAGATCCCGGAAACGAATGAGAGAGAGACACGGGCTTACAGGTGCCACGTGCCCTAATTCGATGGTCACATGACCTAATTTAATATAGATCATATGGTAATAAGGAGCTGTCCAGGACGTGGCGCCTCAGGTGTCCGAATTAACAACCCCCGGTCATCTGAGGTGAGCGCGTCAGGTGTGCGTGAGTGGGGAGAGAATGGATGAGCCTTGCGTGCGTTAGTGTGAGGGAC
>NW_021680968.1:174511-179700 GCF_001412515.2 Diachasma alloeum
TAACTAGATCCCGGAAACGAATGAGAGAGAGACACGGGCTTACAGGTGCCACGTGCCCTAATTCGATGGTCACATGACCTAATTTAATATAGATCATATGGTAATAAGGAGCTGTCCAGGACGTGGCGCCTCAGGTGTCCGAATTAACAACCCCCGGTCATCTGAGGTGAGCGCGTCAGGTGTGCGTGAGTGGGGAGAGAATGGATGAGCCTTGCGTGCGTCAGCTGACAGGATTTCCAACAAAGAATGATACATAATAGAATTATGGCTGTAATAAACAATGAAACTAACATATATTTTTATAAATTAAACTATGAATATCAATAATGTTTAGAATATCTAAGTGAATCGATGATTTTTCTTTTCATGATTTCAATTCGTCTCAACATTTTGAACTGAACATCAGAGCTTTTACTGAATACCATATTTGATTTTATCTAATAAAATGATGAAATGATGAACAATATTTCATTTTCGGAAATTTAGACCTTTTTCCATAAGCAACTCATGGATAATGAATTTTCTACCTTCTAAATTATTCTTGGTAATAGATGATCAATTTATTCATATCCAGAGTTCTAGCGGTGATCTATTCCATAAAAAATAATCAAATTTTCAGAAAGTTCAACAATCGTAATTATTTATTTATACGACAGAAATGTAAAAAAAATACCATGCCCCAGATTATACTTTGAATGGAACTGATTATGTTTGAATTTTTTCAAATTTTTCTAATGCAATTCAATTAAACAAATCGATATTTGAAACTCTGTGGTGTGTAGTATTGTAGAGTCAATTTGTACTGATCTCAATTGCTTGAAGTTTCCGTTGGTGGATTAGAATTATTCAAATAATTTTCCAACGAAAACTTCAAGTCCTCTCTCGTGCAATTGGATGACGACTCCCGGTATTTTTGAACCACTAGCATCAAATTTTGTTTAATGGCTTCAACTTTCGTAAGCAGATCATTATATTCACTTACGAGACATACACTTCTTTCAGCAATATCGTTTGTGACATGAAGAGATTTGACCATTTTGGAAGCGGCAACAAAATCATCTCTACTCTCCCATGTCGTAGGGTCGGTATTCAAGAAACTAGAATCTATTTTCAATATTTCAAAAAATTTCATGGTATTTTCTGTAACAAAAGAATCTAGAGTGCAGTCTTGGATGAATTCTGCGTCGATGATTCCCACTTTTCGCTTTTTTCGGTCATCCATAAGAGCAGAACGAGACTTGATGGCCTGGCACATCTTTCTCTTACAATCTGCACTCACATTTTCATCAATGTATTTCTATCAATTCCTCTGACAAGAACCAAAGGTGATTAACGAACTTTTTGAATGCAGCCTTGTAATTTNAATATTTCATTTTCGGAAATTTAGACCTTTTTCCATAAGCAACTCATGGATAATGAATTTTCTACCTTCTAAATTATTCTTGGTAATAGATGATCAATTTATTCATATCCAGAGTTCTAGCGGTGATCTATTCCATAAAAAATAATCAAATTTTCAGAAAGTTCAACAATCGTAATTATTTATTTATACGACAGAAATGTAAAAAAAATACCATGCCCCAGATTATACTTTGAATGGAACTGATTATGTTTGAATTTTTTCAAATTTTTCTAATGCAATTCAATTAAACAAATCGATATTTGAAACTCTGTGGTGTGTAGTATTGTAGAGTCAATTTGTACTGATCTCAATTGCTTGAAGTTTCCGTTGGTGGATTAGAATTATTCAAATAATTTTCCAACGAAAACTTCAAGTCCTCTCTCGTGCAATTGGATGACGACTCCCGGTATTTTTGAACCACTAGCATCAAATTTTGTTTAATGGCTTCAACTTTCGTAAGCAGATCATTATATTCACTTACGAGAGATACACTTCTTTCAGCAATATCGTTTGTGACATGAAGAGATTTGACCATTTTGGAAGCGGCAACAAAATCATCTCTACTCTCCCATGTCGTAGGGTCGGTATTCAAGAAACTAGAATCTATTTTCAATATTTCAAAAAATTTCATGGTATTTTCTGTAACAAAAGAATCTAGAGTGCAGTCTTGGATGAATTCTGCGTCGATGATTCCCACTTTTCGCTTTTTTCGGTCATCCATAAGAGCAGAACGAGACTTGATGGCCTGGCACATCTTTCTCTTACAATCTGCACTCACATTTTCATCAATGTATTTCTATCAATTCCTCTGACAAGAACCAAAGGTGATTAACGAACTTTTTGAATGCAGCCTTGTAATTTTTCCCATGCTTATCAATAGTAGCATTCTCTGCTAAACGTTTCAACAATATCAAATCATTATTGGGAGCTCCGACTGCATTCGAAGCTGTGGACCACACTTTGTGATACACGAGGACGACGAAAATACATACATTTACTAACTCTGAAATTTCCTGAGCTGTCAATCGGAACTAATCCCGAAACAAGAAAATTTTCAAGGAATAGATCACCTTGGCCATCCACCTGGCATGATGAATAGGAATCAAAGCCCGAAATCGATTCCCTTTGGGAAGATTTCCTCCGAGGAACAGCACCACCAGCTCCGAAAACTCTTGGTAATCCTTGCGAATGTTGTCTTCCTACAAAGTGAACAGGGAATAGTATTATTCGATACGGGGGCACAAAAAAATTTTCTGCCGAGTGTGAGTTTACAGAACGAATCGAAGGCGAGTTCTGCAAAAAATTGTTTATGACCTAATATCGAACGATATTTTTTGTTATTTTGTGCGTGAAGAGCGTTTTACGAACGCGCAGTGTGCGTGAAACGTTGCTTCACGCACAGAGTGACAAAAAAATATTTCGTGTTATTCATAATTTGAAAATGTGCAAATGGAATCGCTAGAGACGTGTACTTCTATCAATTTTACACTATCATCAACAAAAACATAGCTAACCTTCAACTGTGCTTCAGCAAAATGGAGAATATTAGCGATGTTGTCCGGCAAGGCTTCCTTCACAGTAAGATCCGTGACTCCCGGTGAGAATTTTCCTTTATCTAGGTTACTCCAGTGTTCTTGGAACCGCTTGGAAATGGAGACTTCGGGTCCTGATGTACATCCCATTGACGTGTTAAACACAGCTTTCAAAAGGATTTTGAAAACGTGATGCCAACATGCCATATACAAGAGGTCCCTCCCGATTTTTTCTTCCAACAGAACAGAAGCACCCTTTTCACATCCTGTATTACTGGAAGTGGTGTCAAAGACCATCGAGCAGATCTCATCCAGGACACCCCCTTCCTCCAAGCTATGGTATACTGCTTCTGCCTGCCCTATTCCAGTCCCTCTTCCAATCGCGGGCACACCGAGCAATTGGTGAAAATCATGTCCAGATACGAGAACTGGGAGTCTGTCGATCATTTCAAGTTTGTCATCTGGCGATGATAATCGTGTGCCGTCCCAATGTACCATCAGAACATAACATGATTTATTTTTCATGTTTTTCTTGATGGTATCACTGAGCGACGGTACGAAAGCGATGTACTTGCCGGTTTCGACGCACAGTTTCACAGCTCAAGTGGATATCGTCCAAAGTTATGACAGCAGTCATGAGAGCGACTGCTAGCACGCGTGCTACCATCCGATCGCTAACTTTGGCACGATCCAAAATCGCAGTGATGTCTGGAGTCATGATTTTCAACTTTTTGGCCGTTAATGATGGTAATACTAGCTGGAAGTCACTGCCAACTCCCTCGTCATCCTTAATATGTTTCAATATCTCATCGATGTCTTCATCGTCATCGAAACGATAATTGCCATAATTGGCAGCAATCCCGCTCATTTTTTCTAAAAGTCAAAGAAATAAGTGGGAGAAGATTAGACATGAGGGGAAAGTTGATAGGGGAAGCTGGAATAAAACTGACCCTGTTGAGTGTTTTTTCATATATTCATAACTCAGGAACAAATTCAATAGCGAAGTGGTAAAGTAACAAGTCTGTTCAGCTAATTGGCCAGTTTTTGCGGAACATCTCTGAATCTAAGAGAGACACCGAAATATTCATTGAGACCTTGTTTGAAATGCAACTAAAATTCCAGAACATTCTGGTCGACCATCGGCCTACTTCGAAAATCTCCGGGACCCTTCGGGTCATCAGTTATCGAAACACGCGCGAATCAGTTTAGGCTTAGCCTCTCACCGTACAAGTCTATCTCGGGCAAATCACCTGTACAGGTTTTATATCGCACCTCACCGAGTACAGTAGCTTCTTGAACCTCACCTAGCTCACAAGTAATCACGTACATCACCGGTCTTTGTAAGATCACCGTTTTGTTCAGTACATCACCTCTGTTGATTAAATTCAGTTTAAATTCAGTGACTCAACCAATTAACAGTGAAAGGCAATTATCAGTATAATTAGACATTCAACAATTAAATTAGCAAAGAGTGTAAAGACTTTTAACAAAGAGGTTCGATCCCACAAAATAAATTGTGATTTTTTAAATCCGGCTCATCAGTAATTTTCCCAACATCTCCCTCCACATTTTCATCCCACATCCACCCTAACCCTAGACATTCACCAAACAGTGGTCCTTCGAGCCAGATAGTGGGATAAAAAAATGTGATAGTGCTGTGAAAATCTAAAGAGACGACTCGTGTGTAACGGACAATCGTGTTCCACACGAGCAATATCACGGACAAGGTTTAAGAGATAATCAACAGTGCCGTGTTACCAGTGTTTACATTCAGCAGAACATTCACCGAAAGAAAAAGGACATTGTGAAGTGCCAGGTATAAACACCGCATTTTAATAGAGTACGAAGTCGCCATCGAAGTGAGAGAATTTCAATGATCAGAGTCACAACATGTGACCATACATCAACTATCAGTATTCTACATCTAAAAGGACAACCATCATGTAGACTATAGGTTCAATTATCGATTAGAAAGCCGAAGAAACTCAACGAATAGTCAGTGTCCAGACAATCAACCAAGAAAACCTCAGATAATTAACAAGAAAATCTCAGTTATATTATCGAGAGTAATACCACCAGGTATTAGATTATAATCCGCCCAGGTAGCAATAAAATCACGCCCGTTCGGCATTGTTTTGAAATTCAACGGGCTCTCGCCTTACACACCGTTCGTTGCGAATAAGAAGAAAATCATCGTATGAATTCGATTGGGTCGACGTTCTTCAAGTTATCTCACCCCCCAGCCATTCGTCGAG